>NW_006921789.1:3904035-3936862 GCF_000298275.1 Orycteropus afer afer
TCCGAGGAGTGGCTGGTGGGTTTGAACCGCCAGTCTTCTGGTTAGCAGTCAAGTGCCTTAGGCACTATGCTACCAGAGCTCCTTACTAGAATAACTAAAAGAAGAAAGAAAAAATAAGATCCAGATTTTTTTTTTTTAATTGAATACCATAAAGTTTAGTTGGTAATCCTAGAGGATAAGAAATAATTTGAAATTATAGAACAGTTTTTTCAATACCTCACACAGTACCATGTTATTAAGCCAACAGTATACACTCTTTTTTTCTAAGTTTATATCAGATTTCTAAAATCAAGATCTCCAAGTATTATATTTATACATAACTCTTTCCTATTTTACCACATAAATCTTGGCATCAATCTTCTGGAGCAGTGGTAATGAGAAAGAAAGCAAAACAAAATAATTATCTAGATTTATGTACCTAAACACAAATGTGGAATATATATTACTTTCAAGAAAATAAGTATCACAAAAAAGTATCTTGTAATTTTTCTTAAGGGTAATAAAAGCACACCAAACTTGTAGTCAAGTCAGTTCTCACTTATGGCAACCCCACGTATTATGTGCTTCAGAGTAGAATTGCATTTCACAGGGTTTTCAATAGCTAGGGAAGTAGATCGCCAGGGCTTTCTTCCACAGCACAGAGCTGATGTATTCAAACTGACAGTTCTCCTGTTAATAGCTGAGAGCAAACCACTTCCTCCATTCAGGGACCCAATAGGGTAATGCTGTTATTGTTAGTAGCAGTTTCTGTCAAGTCAGTCCCAACTCACAACAACAACTTGTGTGGAGAGGAGAACTGGACCATAGAGTTTTCAAGGCTGTGATCTTTTGAAAGTAGGCCTGTCTTCTAAGGTGCCTCCAGGTGGGTAATAATTGCCAACTCTCAGTTAGTAGTTGACCACTTAACCATTTGTGCCACCCAGGGACTCCGAATCGGGTAATAGTGTGTGGTAAAAATTAAGAGCAATATAGATCAAAGAATTGTAAAAACAACAGTATAGGATTTCCTCTTTTTTTTTTTTTTCTTCTGGGGCAGGGAGGATTTTTAACATGCAAAAAAAAAGTTAGAGAAGAGGAGGGGTAATGTAAAGTTAAAACAATATTCAAGACAGACAAAAATATTTGAAAAAAAAAAAATTAAAAAACCAGATCATCAAGCAGTGAAAATAATTTCCACTAAAACCAGAGAATATTTTATATATAATTATACACTAAGCAGCTGACAAAAGAGAAACGATAAAGTGTAAAGAAATAGTCAGTTTATGATGTAATTATTTAGACTGTTCAGAATTAAAGAAAAAGAGCAGACATTTGCTTAGCATCAAATCAGATTTATGTCTAGAAAGGAAGGAAATTAAAGAACCAGCACATTAACACCTTAAATGAAAATTCAATGATGTTTTCTTTGCTGATAAAAGACCAACACCAGCAGTACTCAGTCGTAATTGTTAAATTAAGGAATTCTTAATTTGTTCAGGTGGTTAAATATTTGGAGGAAATCCAACTAAGCTCCTCTCAGGAAATTACTCTCACAAATAATTCCTGTGTTTGAGGGTAATACCTACTATTGTCACCAGAGAACATTCCATTCCTGCTTAGGTGATTTCAACTTCTATTCCATTCATCTCTCTATCACCTTTGATATCTAAAATGACTACTTTTTTAACCTACCAGTGTCCTTTTTTTAAATTTTATTTTATTTTTAATTTTCTTGTCTCACAACCCAACATGAATAGATGGGTAAAGGTAGCACAGAACACACGTTGGTGCTTGGTGTGGGTGAAGTGAATGATCATGAGTTCTGCAATCAAAGAGGCCCGGACTTAAATAATCCCAAATCCACCACCCACTAGCAGGTTGTTTAACCACTATGATGCTTATTTTCCTCATGTATTGAATGTAGAGCCACTCCTCCGAAGGAAGGTTGAGCAATCTACGTCCATAGTGATACCGCCTCAGAAACCCAAGGAGAGGTCGCTATGAGTCAGGGCAGACTCGACGGCACATAACAACAACAACACCTCACAGAATTGTAGCAAGAATTAGAGATAGAAATGAAACTAAAGCAAATAAAGTTAATTATTTTGTCAAGATCTCCCTTCAAATCCTGCTATTAGAAGCTCTGTGACTCAGTTTCTCTCTTTTTCTTGTGGCTCAGTTTCTGATGAGTACCTACTGCATAGTATTCCTGTGAGGATTAAATGAGTTAAAATGTGTAAAGGATGTAGAGCAGTGTCAAGCAAACAATAAATGCTACATAAATATTATCGTGATGATTATTATTAGGCTGAGAGTTCCTATCCAAGTTGGGTGGTTCAGGAAATAACAAAGTTCAGATTTTCTCTGAAAGTGGAAGAACTGAGATGGTTGGAATCAGAGGATCTAATTTATGAACTGGAAAATTAACTTCCATCCACACAAATTATATGTATGTATGTATATACACATAGTTGTTGTCCTTATTGTTATGTGCCATCGAGTTGGACCCAACCCATAGCGACCCTTCCTTGGGTTTCCAAGGTGGTATCACTACAAAAGTAGACTGCCCAACCTTCCTTCTGAGGAGTGGCTGGTGGGTTCACTATCTGTAACTGAGGAGGAGCTCTGGGAGCATAGTGCCTAAGGCATTTAACTGCTAATCAGAAGGCTGGTGGTTCAAACCCACCAGCCACTCTTCGGAAGGAAGGTTGGGCAATCTACTTCCGTGGTGATATCACCTCAGTAAACCCAAGGAGGAGTCGCTATGGGTCATATCCAACTGAACGGCAGTGAGTTTGTTTGGTTTGGATCTAAAACTGAATAGTTCCTAGGTGATGCAAACAGTAACATGTTCTGCTGCTAACTGAAAGGTTGGATATTCGAGTCCACCCAGAAACATATTAGAAGAAAGATCTGTCAATCTATTTCTGAAAGCTCAGCCACTGAAAACCCTATGGAGTACAGTTCTACTCTGATACACAGTAAGTTGCCATGAGTTGGAATCGACTTGGTGACAACTATATAACTTTTACAAAACCATCACAAAACTTACAGCCCACTATGGAAAAAAAAAAAAAAAAATGAACAGGGCAGAGGAACTGTTTACTAACAAAGAAAACAACAAGAATAACATAATGGCTATTGATTTTAGAATGACACTGAAACTCTCACCTATTAGCAGAAATGAAAATTAAAACTAAAATGAGATATTTTTTAACCTATCAGTTTGTCAAAAATAAGACTTGCCTGGTAAGACACCACATTGGTCTAAGTGCCTGTAAGACAGTTGAAGACAAAACTGGTAGAAGCATAACGAGGATCTCCTCTGATGTGAGCAGCTTGGTAAGATATTTCAAGATGAAGAATGCACATATTATACTTTGATACACCATTTCTAACTTTAAGTATTTATTTCTTTATGTGTGCAAAATGATGCTTATATAAGAATAATTGTTATTGCAGAAGATTGAGTCTAATTTTCCATCAGTATGGAGCAGACTTAATAAAATGTGGCCCATTCACATATTGACACTCCATGGAAATTTAAAAATAAATGTCTAAGGCATTTGACTGCTAACCAGAAGGCTGATGGTTCAAAACCACCAGCCACTCCTCAAAAGGAAGACTGGGCAATCTACTTCCATAGAGATACTGCCTCAGAAACACAAGGAGGGTTCACTATGAGTCGAAATTGACTCGATGGCAGTGAGAGGCAAATTTTCATGGGACAACCCAGTTATTTGGCATAATACAGTTCAAAAAATTAATGTTCTGCATCCTAGTGAAGTGAGCAGCATTTGGGGCCTTAAAAGTTTGTGAGTGCCATCTAAGATAAAACTAGTGGTCTCTACTCCCCAGGAACAAAGAATAAGAAAATAACCAAAATCTCAGAGAAAAAACAAGTCTATATGGCTGGTAGCCTACATAAACCACAACTTCGTCTGCCCTGAGACCAGAAGAACTAGATGATGCTAGAACCACTGATCATTCTGACTGGGGTCACAATAGATGGTCCCAGATAGAATGTGAGAAAAGTGTAGCACAAAACCCAAATTCTTAAAAAAAAAAAACAAAACACCCAGATTAACTGGACCAGTTGAAACCACAGAACTCCCTCAGACTGTTGCCCTGAGACACTCTTTAAAAAATGTTGAACCAAAACTATACCTGAGATCACCTTTTAGTGAAACAGCTCAGTGGCACCCAAAACAAAGGGAATTACCCATAACAGTGTTGCTCTTCTACAAAAGCATCTCTATGAGCTCAAAAGGGCAATATTTGCTATAAAACAAAGATGAGATGAAAAGGGGTCAGGAAAATGAGAGTACTGGTAATGGAGTAATCAAAACACAATTAAGAGAAAGTTGATACATTGCGAAAACTGTAGCTGATGTCTCTCAAAAATTTGTGTAGAAATTGCCAAATGGGAACCTAACTCACTGAGTAAATTTTCACCAAAAACACAATAAAATATTGTAATTACTGTAATAAAATAATATTAAAATAGTAATTAAAAATGAATTCTATATTACTGATGGAGAAATATCTCCAAGACAAAATAGATAGATGATTGATAAATAGATAGATAATAGATAAATAGATGATAGATCCATAGGAAAGAGAATTTAAAAAGCAAATTGCAAGACATGAGTGTGTATTATGTTGCAAACTGCATAAAATATATTTAGTCAAAATTACATCCATATGAAGATACTAGAAATACATAAACTGTACATAGACTGAAAGGAGGAAAAGAAAACTGATCACTGTGGTTGCTCTCAGGGTAGGGAAAAGAATAGTTGGATGACAGGAGACAGGGGAAATTAAATTTTCACCGTATATCCTTTTGTACCTTTGAATATTGTAATATGTGTATATATTAGCCAGTGTTGTTAAAATAATGTATATAATATGGGTATATATTAGCCAGTAATATTAAAAAATATTTTTTAATTGAAAGTAAAATTAAGAGATATTTTGTGAACTCTATATCTCGAAGATATATCTTGAACACTGGGCAATCTACTTCTCTAAAGATTTACCACCTTGGAAACCCAAAGGGGGTCACTATGAGTCGGAATCGACTCAACGGCAGTGCGTTTATTTTTTGTTTGTTTGTTTGTTTTTCTAAGATGCATCCTCTTGCTGCATCTCTTTCTTCCCTTCCTTCCCAGCAACTCCAAATACAGCCTCTTCTTTGGCTCCTTTCTCTGCCTTTAAAGATTTTAGAGGGAAGAATACCAAAAAAGAAATACAAAACACTTGTGTACATAATGTACAATTATCACTGCTGTTTTCCAATGGCTGTCTTAGTTCTCATTTATCTATCAAGCGAGTATTTTCAGTGAACAGTCTGTGTCATGTTCTGCTGGGGATTCGAGTGACACAATAGTGAAAAGAGCCAAAGTCTCTGCACTAATGGAGCTTTCACACTAACAGGGAAGACAGCAAATCAGGCAGCAATAAAGCAGTGTGGTAAACTTTAAAACACCAAAAGTACAGCACAATGTGGGAGCTTATGGAAGGACTACTTCACCTACCTTTTGAATGTCCATAAAGTGATTTCGCAAGAAAATTGTATTAAGGTAGACAAGAAAGGTAAAAAGGAGTGCATGATTCATCAGAATGAATTCCAATGAAGGAAAATAACATGAATGTATACTTGGATGTGAGAGAGAATTCATTGCCCTTTTGAAATAAATTAAAATGGTTGAAAATTCACAAGGACCTTTAAAGCATTTAAAGAAAGGTGGAAATTTGAAGGTATAAAAACTAAAGAAAGGAAGACCAATTAGGAGGTAATGACAGCAATTCCATTCAAAGATCATCATGGCTAAGATTTGAAAAAATGTGGAAAATTGAACAGATTCAAAATCTTGTGTATTCAAATTTTGAGAAATTTGCATACACAAGACTTGGTGATCGACTTGCTATTGGAGATGAAAGGGGAGGGAATTAAGAATTATTCCTAATTCTCCACTAGAAGAACTTGCTATAGTGATACCATTCACTGAGATAAGGGACACAGAAAAAGGATTAGACTTAGAGAGAATTCAGTGTTCTTATTCTGAGTTTGAGAGTCTGAACTGACTTGATGGCAATGGTATTTTTTAAAAGGTATCCTGGCAGAGCCATCAAAATAAATAAATAGACTCACTGACTTTGAGTGGATTCGACTCATAGTGACTCCTCCTTGGGTTTCTGATTTCCTAACTCTACGAAAGTAGATTGCTCAATCGTCCTTCAGGGCAGTGGCTGGTGGGTTTGAACCACCAGCCTTCTGGTTAACAGTCAAATGTCTGAGGTACAAGTCCACCAGAGCTCCCTAATAAGCACTGGAATATGCTGGCCTGAAACTCATGGAGACTGACCTAAACTGGAGCTATCATTGTAGGGTCATAACTTTTAAAGTTGAAATTTAAGCCATGGAAGTGGATATGATTGTTCCAGGAAAGTGCATAGAAGAGACGAGACTCTAAAGTAAAATTTTAATGGTTGCCATTATTTATGGTATAGGAGAAGAGAAATAATTTGAGACAGATATGAGTGGAAAGAAAATTTGCAAAATGAGGAGAGTGTAATATCACAGAAAGCAAAAGAAAAGGAGAATATAGCAATATGAAGTGAGTAGTCTGTACATGCCAAATACAGCTGAGGAGACAAGTAACATCTGAGCTAAAATAAGTCCACTGGATTTGGCACAATTTCATCAATGAGTAATGTGAGCGGAATTTATATTGTATTTGGTTGAGGGGTAAGTGGGAGTATTGTGAAGCACAGGGCAGGAAATGAAAGAATCTTTGCAAGAACTTTCCTGATAAATGGGAGAAAAGGTAGACAGTATAAACAATGAATGAACTTCCCTAAATGGTTGATGTTTGCGCCTTATTTTTCCCCCAACTACCTCTTCCTTAAGTCTACTATTCTAATTCCTGCACTACCTTTTCGTTATCCCATTTAAGCAACAAAACAAAGTCACAGTGGAAGAGATAGGCAATATACACAAGTAATGGGAAATAATGTGCATACACTACTCTTAGAGCAATAGACTTCATGTCATAATTTCACTAATAAAAATTGATAAGAAGGTGTTATGTGAACATCGTGAAGTGATTAAAAGTGATAACTACATTAATGAATTTATTGTCTATAGCAAGATACAACATTTAAAGATATATAAATAGAATGATGATCAATTAGATGGATAGATGAATGGATGGATGGATGGGTATATGATACATTGACAGACAGATGATATGTACATACATAGAATGAATCTTGTGAATCTTGACCATAATCTTACAAAATTGATGAGGTTAATCAATTTGTGTTAAAAAAAAAAAAGAAAGAAAAAACTCACGGCCATTGAGTCAATTCGACTCATACCGACCCTTCCTTGGGTTTCTGAGGCGGTATCTCTAAGAAAGTAGATTGCCCAGTCTTCTTTCTGAGGAGTGGCTGGTGGGTTTGAATCACCAGGCTTCTGGTTAGCAGTCAAATGCCTTAGGCACTACACCATTAGACTCAGGTTTTAGACTCAGTTCTTTCTGAGTTCAAAATTCATGCCCTTCTCCTTTGCTTTCTAAACCCTGTTGATGCAGAGAGGTGACCAGTTTTATGCAGAGTACCACGCAAACATTGTGTGAAAGAACACAAAGTTGAATATGTAGGCAGAGCCTTAATACGAGGTTCAGGAATTCGAACTTTGTTTTCAAAACAGTGATGAACCTTTAAAGGGTAAAAGGAGAGAAATGGAAACATCATTTGTAACATCCATGTGGAAGATGTAAGAGACTGGAAGTGAAAAGAAGAATTAGAAGGCTATTGAAGCAGTTTGGGTAAGAGTTTGAAAGGGAGGATGGAATTTTCATTGACATATGAAATACAAGAAAAGAGACCCATTGCAGGAGGAATATGAATTCTATTTTTGACATCTAGAGTGTGATAAGACTGTAGCTATCGAGGTGGATAAATGAAGCTAGGATTTGGAAATGTGAACTGGAACTCAAGGGAACTGTATTGGTTAGGCATATTGATTCACGAGCAATCAACAGAAAGGGGTTAGAGAATGCAATGAACAGAAGTAAATGGAAATGTTCAGTTTGTCCCCTTAGTCTTCCTCATTCCATTTACAATTATATATGCTCCATTTTTTTTAAAAAAAAATGATTCATGCTTTCCTCATCAGTACATTCTTTGAAGTACTCAAGATAGTTCTTTGCATATAGTAGACACACAATGAAAATCTGAGAAATTCAAAGAATGCTAACAAAGAAATCCATTTCTAAAGCTAAGTTCAAATGACATTTAACCTTTAACATAACCATGTATAATTTGTAAAACATACTAAAGTGATGTCATACGATTCATTCAGGAGTCATGAGACTTTTGTACTTACGTAATTATGTTTGTTTGATGTGTGTGGTCCTTGCTATGCTTTGCAGGGATATGGATAACTTAATCCAACATCATTTTGTCATTTTGAATACCAATGTGAATTTGATAGATAGTACTGAAACCAATGGAAATTTTTCATCAAAAAATGAGAACATACTATTTCTTATTTAATTAAGAAAAAGAAAAACAATTTGTACAATAGACACATTTTATTTAGTGGAAACAGTAGTTTTAAGCAGTAACTTAGCTTTTTGTCTTCAATACACAGTGACGTCCTTTTATATCAAATGTTTCCATAAATTCCTGTCATAAACTAGTAGAATAGTCATAAAATTACTGGTATTATCTCAGCTGCATTAGAATTTTAAGATTTGCCTTTCTTTCCAAAGCATACACAAAAGTACATTTCTCTGTACAAGAACTGGCAGCTCGATTTAAAATAATTTCATATGAGTAAAGCACATGTTTAATCTGCAAATTTTTAATAATCTATCACATATCAAGCCATAACAATGAAAGTTTTGTTCTTTGTCCTAGGTTCTTTCCACATTCATTTCTACACAGGGTCCAGAGAATATATCTTACATGTGATTTTTAAAGGAAAATCTCTCTGGGCTTTCTCTAGGGCCTTCTCATCTCCTGCCAGGCCAGTAAGCAGGATGAGTTTCTTTTTATAACAATAAGGCACAGAGATAATTCATCAACTGGAGAGCACAAACAATCCTTTATTCAGCAGAATGACAAAAGGTTATTTAGCTTCTGGCACCTACTATAGTTCTTGCAAGAACCAGGTCCAAGAGCCAATACAATAATTAATAAATTCTCAACATCTGGGCAGTATAACAATTTTTTATGAACATTGAACAATGCCAATGCCAATGCCGAATTAAAATCTCCCCTTCTCAGACTGTCATTTATCTATCTGAGCCCTCCACTACAGAGCCAAATTTGCTCATGTTCTGGCTATAAAATGGAGATTGTTTTGACATATTAGGAAGATATTATACAATTTGGGAAATTCATATTGTTGCTATTCATCCAATCAGTCCTGAATAACAGCCATCCTATGGAAAACAGAATGAAATCCTGCCTATTCAGTTCTAAATCAAGCTACCCTATGGACAACAGAGTGAAGTAGTGCCCAGCCTTACACCATCCTTACCATCTTTATCATGTTTGAGCTGCTTTTTGCAACCACTTTGTCAATCCATCTCCTTGAGGATCTTACTCTTCTTCACTTTCCCTCTACTTAATCAATCATGATGTCTTTCTACAGGGACTAGTCCCTCATGATAATATAACCAAAGTTTGTGAGAAAAAGTCTCCCCATCCTATTCTTACTTTGAAGGAGCATTCTGGCTGTACTTCACCCAAGACAGATGTTTTTCTTCATGTGGCAGCCCATGGTATATTTAATATTCTTTACTGATATCTTAATTCAAAGGTATCAATTGTTCTTCAGTCCTCCTTATTCATTGTCCTTACTTTCACAAGCATGCAAGGTAATTGAAAATGCTATGACACACAACTTAGTCCGCAAAGTGTTACCTTTGTTTTTAAAGAGGTCTTTTGCAGCAAATTTGCCCAATGCAGTATTTAATTTGATTTCTTGACTAATGCTTTCATGTGTGTTGACTGTGGACCCAAGTAAAATGAAATCCTTGTCAGCTGTGATAGTTGAAGATGTGTCAACTTGGCTGGACTCCAGTTGTGAGTGGTGGTTCCCATGATGGATCACATGACTGAGTTCTAAGCGGCCGGTCTGCCCAAGGGGAGTTTCCCCAGGGGTGTGGCCTACCTGCAATGCTATCCCAAGAAGCTGGAAGAACGGCATTCCGGACTATATACTTCCTGGAGCGAGCAGCTCGCTGCTCGCCCTGGAGGTTTTCGGATTCATTCTTTGTTGGGAACAGCGACCAGCGCGCTGCGTGTCAGCTTGATTCTCTCGGCTCTGTTGTGCTTACGGGAACCAGGCGGCTCCGGGCCTCATCCCCCTCCAGAGACGAACTTTGTGGCTTGAACTCCTCTGCCGTGCGTGCGAAAGCCAGACGGCTCCGGGCCCCATCCCCCTCCAGAGACAAACTTTTCAGCTTGAACTTGTCGGCTTCTACACGCTTGTGAGCCATTTATCTAAGATAAATTTCTCTCTCTCTCTCTTTCTCTCTCTATAAATATATATATACACTTTGCTGGTTTTTGTGTTTCTCTAGAGAACCCAATCCAACACATCAGCTTAAGTCTTTTCTCTGTTTATCACTATGTGATTTATTTGTCAAGTTTGAGGATTTTTGTTTGCTTTGTGTTGAGGTGTAATCCATACTGAAGGCTGTGGTCTCTGATCTTCATTAGTAAGTACTCCCAATCCTCCTCATTTTCAGCAAGCAAAGTTGTGCCATCTGCATATCACAAGTTGTTAATGAGTCCTCCTCCTGATGCCACATTTTTCTTCATATAGTCTTCTCAGATTATTTGCTTGGCATACATATTGAATATGTATGGCGAAAGGGTACAACCCTGACACACTCCATTCTTGGTTTTAAATTATGTAGTGTCTCTTGTTCTATTTGTACAACTGCCTCTTGGTCTACGTATAGATTCTGCATGATCACAATTAACTGTTCTGAAATTCCTATTCTTTGCAATGTTGCGTATAAATGGTTGACCCATAAAGTTGAATGTTAAGTGCCATTTAATTATATGGACAGTGATGATATCACCCACTGAGCCTAATGGAGAGTCACACTTGCCAAGAGTGGAGCATAAGTGAAATAACAAATGAATGGTATCAATCATCATCACAATGAAAAAAAAGGAGAAAATGTAAAGGAAGAGTTGAAGTTTTAAGTTTCTCTAATTGTTCTCCAGAATTGTCCATTTATTTTAAATTTTCATTGAAAAAGAAAAAAAAAAAAAAACCAGAAAGTGATTGTAGTTTACCTTTGCATAGATTGAAAAAGGCAAATGTAAAGTCTTAAAATCCTTTATAAACTGGTCAAACGACCAAACCAGGTGCCATCAAGTTGATTCCTACACATGGCAGCTCCATGTGTGTCATAGTACAACAGTACTGGGTAGAATTTCCATTTACTGTGATCTTCAGAAGTACATATCCTGGCCTTTCTTCCCAGACCCCTCTGTGTGGACTCAATCTGCCAATCCTAGCAGTAGCTGAGCACTTAACCATTTGCTCCACTGAAACATCAAATCTTAAAATTGAACAGAACCTGGCAGGTCATCCAATTAAAGCCTTTACCCCTTCCTTGTATTTTTCCACCACAAAACTATATGATTCTGATCGTGGTTGTGTAAATTAGACATCACATATTAGTGGAATTTTTAGAATAAATAAATATCAGCTAAAATATTAAAGGCTTTTATGAGAGAGTATATAAACTGTATATATCATAAGTCCTATCTAGAATAGATTGCTATTTATGAAAGAGACAATAGATGCATATCGAGAACAGCGTATCTTGGAATAAAAAGTGTTTGCATTTAATTGCATTAAGATAGATTCACAGAAAGGTGACTTTGCTTTAATGTATTACTCTATCTTCTTTGTTGTATAATTAATGTGTCTAGCTATGAGAAATGCCCCCTTCCTTTGATTAATATCCATCAGTAAGTGTTTATTAATCTTGAAGACTAGTTATTACAACCTTGCAACCTAACCTGAGAGAATTAGAAAAGTCAGCTACTGGGTGGTGTTTTCCAAATTGGATTGTGCATACCCCAGGGGATGTACTAGATTGTGCAGAGAATTATGAGAAGACACAAGAGAATTATTCTGTTTACTTGCTGTTCTGGTTACCTAGTGCTGCTCTGACAAGAATATACCACAAATGGGATGGCCTTAACAAACAGGAGTTTATTGTCTCATGGTTTGGAGGCTTTAAGTCCAAGTTCAAAGTGCTAGGCTCTAGGGGCTTCAGTTCTGCCTCTTGCTCCCAGCCCACTGAAGCTAGAGGCATCTCTTCACCTAGGCAGCTACTGGCTGCTGAGGCTAACAAGTCCAAGGTTGACAATAAAATGGCACAGTCCTGATGTTACTAAACCACATGGCAGGCCATTAACTGAAGTCCATTGTAAGCCCCAAGGTTGGCAGAGTGTGGCAGATGGCTGAACAATGACATGGGAACATGCAGGGTCCAAGCATGCCATAAGCTAGAGACCATTCCCAAAGCTGTTTCTTATATATGGGAAGCAGATCACATACCCAAAGGCAGCTACTCAGTTGCTCCTAGTGGATTCCACCATGGATTTGATTACTAGTCTCATGATGGGGAATAACTACCACCAACTGCCCAGCCACTCAACCAGGCCTAACCAAGCTGACACACAAACTTAACCACCGCAATTCCACCCCTTGTCAACTTGGCACCTGTACAGATCTTCAGTGGGTGATATCTGTACAGATCTCCTCACTGAGTGACTTCAAACCCCTAATTCCTGAGTAGCCACCTCACCCCCTCAGCCTGGCTGGCCCCATTCCCTCACTCTTGGGCTGTGGCTGTGGCTCCATCCCACTAGCCCACATTAACAAGCAGCCCCACACTCCAGAACCAAACTGATAAAGATCTGGCTCTTTGACACCTAGGGGGCTGTGGTAGTTCTACCCCCAAAGGCCATGGTCCTACCCTTGAAGCTGAGGCAGCTCTGCTTTCTGTTTCCTTGGTCTTTCTGCTTCTGCCAATTAATGCCAAAGGCAACCCACTCTGCTAGAAATTTTCCTCCCACTAAAGCACTCAGCTTTCTTGCTTCGTGGGCCAGGCAACATTGCTACTCCATTTCATGCCAGTCTCTTTTAGGGAAACTCCCTTTCAATGGATCAGCTGCTCAAAACATATACATCTGATCCCATCATTGGAACAACCCACATCACAATTGCTTAAACCACAAAGAATTGTGGTTCAAACAAGTTGACACACAGCTCCAACTATCACACTTGCTAATCTCATCTTTTTACATTAATAGTTCATGTAAGTCTTGTTTTATATAATTATATGATATCTTAGTGTGGTCATAAAGTATAAGTATATGAATTGTAATAAAATCACTTATTTGGGAGTGTCACCCAAACATATTTTACTAATGGGGTTGTGTGTTTGAAAGAGCTCAGTGAGTACTGTTCTAGAGCCACAAGGCTCACTAATGAACACTAGCCAGTGAAGGCTGTGAGTTATGATTAAAATCCATAGATTGCAAATTGGGTGAATAATTTATTCACTTATTTTCTTATTCAATCATCAAATATAGGCTGATCCACTTGAAATTACAGCTGACCCTTAAATAATATGAGAGTTAGGGGTGCTGATCACCATGCAGTCAAAAATCCACATATAACTTTTAACTTCCACAAAACTTAACTACTAATAAACTACAATCTACTGTTGACTGAAAGCCTTACCAATAGCATAACCAGTCAATTAGTACAGTTTTTGCCATACAGTTATTAGATATTCACACAATGAAACACTCATACACACACACAAACATAAAAAAATTATTAACTATATGGTATGATTATTGTTTACTATTCATTAAGTGGAAGTGGGTCATCATAAAGATCTTCATCCTCATCATCTTCATGATGAGTAGTCTGAGGAGGAGGATAAAAAGAAGGGGTGGCATATACAGAGCAGGTGAAGGCGGTGGAGAGAGGAGATACAGTAAAATTGGTATAATTTTATAGAAACACATCATAATTTCTGTCTGACTTTTTTGCTTTTTATTTCTCTATAAATGTTTCATATTTATTCAATCTGTATGCTGAGCAAAATAATCCAAATAGCTGGACTATATAAAGAAGAATGTAGCATCAAGATTGAAGGAAGTCTCATTAACAACCTGGGATTTACAGATGACACAACTTTAAGGAACTTGTACATAGATCAAGAGGCAATCATCCAACAGAACCGAAAAAGGGGATATTGTGTGGATGAAAATCAGAAAAGGTATAAGTCAGGGTTATTTTCTTTCATCACACTTACTCAATCTGTTTGCTAAGCAAATAACCTGAGAAGCCATACTATATGAAGAAAGTGGCATCAGGAATGCAGGAAGACTCATTAACAACCTGCCATATGCAGATGCCATAACCTTGCTTGCTGAAAGTGAAAAAGACTTGAACATTTACTGAAGAAGGTCAAAGACTACAGCTTTCAGTATAGATTACACCTCAACATAGAGACAACAAAAATCCTCACAACTTGACCTATGAGCAATATCATGATAAATGGACAAAAGATTGAAGTTGTCAAGGATTTCATTTTACTTTGATCCACAATCAGTGGCCATGGAAGGAGCAGTCAAGAAATCAGATGACGTATTGCACTGGGCAAGTCTGCTGCAAAAGACCTCTCTAAAGTGTTCAAGAGCAAAGACATCATTTTCAAGACAAAAGTGCACCTACCCCAAGCCACTGTCTTTTCAATAGCCTGATACGCATGTGAAAGATGAACAATTGTTGAATAAGGAAGACTAAAGAACAGATGATTTTGAACTGTGGTCTTGGCCAGAGGAATGAATAAATCTGTCTTGGAAAACATACAGCCAGAATACTCCAAAGAAGCAAGAATGGCCAGACTCCATGTCTCGTCTTTTGGTCATGTTATCAGAAAGGATCAGTCCCTGAGAAGGATATCATGCTTGGTAAAGTAGATAGCAAAAAAGGGGAAGACCCTCAATAAGAAGGATTGATACAGTGCCTGTAACAATGGGCTCAAGTATAGCAATATTGATTGTGGAGATGGAGCAGGACTGGGCAGCATTTGTTTCTGTTGTATATGGGGTCACTATGAGTTGGAACTGACTCAACGGCACCTAACAACAAAAACGTTCCTATATGACACCAATCCTTCTGCAACCATTTGCTTTAGTTTCAGTGCCCATATCACAGAAGGGTCTATGTCTTAAAAGAAGTCAAATGCAATCTTGAAAAATCAGAACCCTTCTGCCAGACTAGCAAATGTCAATTTGTTTCTGACACTGCTTCTGTGTCTTCTTTCTTATCATCTTGCACTGGTTTGGAAGCACTAGTCTCCATCAAGTTGTCTTCTGTCAATTTCCGGTGTAGTGTCTATCAATTGAATTTCTCCAAGATTCATATTTTGAGAAAAGTCCATGTATAAGTGGCCCCATTCAGTTCAAACCAGTGTTGTTCAAGGGTCAGCTGTACTGGTGTAATTATTATTTCTAATCCTAGAGAAAGAACGATATATAATGTTGAATGTAATATTTCCAAAATGTCTTTTTAAATGCAGGATCTTGTTAACTGTTGATAGGAGCATAAAAATATTTTTGCCCCCAAAAGAGAATGTAAAAACCACCTGCTGTCAAGTTGATTCTGACTCATGGCAACCCACTCTGTGTCAGAGTAGAACTATGCTCCATAGGGTCTTCAATGGCTGATTTGAGACTCAAACTTTCAATCTTTCAGTTAGCAGCCAAGGACATTAATCTTTTGTATCACCCAGGGACTCCAAACAGTATGGAAGTTTGTAAAAATCTGTACAGAAATACATACCATATGCTAAATTACATGGCATTGAGATGGAAGAGAGGGCATTGAGTAATGACTATTCTACTATGCATTTTTGCTGCTTGTTTGCATGGCACATAACAAAAACAATAACAACAACATGACATCATTCTGCACATTTTTTCTAATACTGAAAAAAACTGATATTATGCTCATATCTAATACTTGAAAGAAGGGAAAACCAAAAAACTCAAACTCACTGTCATTGAGTCAGATCCGAGTCATAGTGATCCCTCCTTGGGTTTCTGAGGTAGTATCACTATGGAAATAGATTGCCCAACCTTCCTTTCAAGGAGCGGCTGGTGGGTTTGAACTGCCAGCCTTCTGGTTAACAATCAAATGCCTTAAGCACTATGCCAACAGAGCTCCTTGAAAGAAGGGAATAGAGCTCCACCATCAAAAAAATTGCACCATGAAAGAAGAATGAAGAAAACTAAAGACGCATGGAAACAATTAGTCCAAACACCTGGTACACCATGTGATCCTCAGCCTATATAACTATGAGAGGAGAGGAACTAGATGGTGCCTAGTTACCACTGTCAACCACTTGGAGAGGGATCTATCTATGAGATCCTTGATAGAGTGGGAGAACAACGTGGAACAAAACTCAAAATTAATAATAATAATAAAAAAGGTTTTGCTCGTCTAATAGAGCCTGATGAAACCATTGAGAGTACGGCCCCTAGCTGCCCTTCAGGTCTGGAATTGAACCCCTCCTGTGGCTTCCAGTCAAACAAAAGACAGGCATATGAGCAGAACATTTATATTAGGTAGATACACTCTTTGGAGAGATCAATAATGGAAGAATAGAAGGGCTGTGTATGCACAAGGAGACAGCTCGGAGTGCAGAAGTCATGGAGGAAAGTACACAGGAAGAGGTAACTATGGGGAGGAAGTGGGAGGGGAGCTGTTGCATTGTGGTAAGTTGTGGTCAATGTCATGAGACAAAGTGTATGTGAGCTGCTGTATGGAAACTGAATTTGCTCTGTAAACTTTCACCCAAATCATGATAAAAATTAAAAAAAAAAAAATTGCACCATGATTATGTGGAAACGTTACATAGACACCATAGAACATGTTCTATTAAAACCTTTCTATGATTACGACGGCAAACAACAACAACAACAACAAAATGATTTCTAAATATGACTCTGATCAAGACCATAAAACACTCTGAACTTCCTATAGACAAATAAATCTATATGATAAAATAAAAGTATTTTCAGAGTCTTCTGAATTTATTTTCCAACAAAACAAAAGACTTTCAGATTCAGTTAATCAAGTTTGTCCATAATGGCAAATATAGTGGTAAGAATAAGAAATTATGCTGTGGCTTTACATTACTAGAAATGTGAAACTTCACTTTTCTACTCACTAGAGAGATTGTCCAGTCAGTCATTGGGATGAAAGTCCTTTTTATTTGAAATAATTATCTAGTTTTAACCAAGACATGTTCAGTAATTCCTAGGAAAACCCTCTGACTAATAGCAACTCTCCTGTTTTCTTACTTAACTTCATGTTCTCCCCAAAGAGAAGCAAATGCAGCATATATGTTTTATGTGCATTTTACACCAATCACAATTTTTAGATTGTTAAATTTCTAACATGTTTATCATACTTGAATATATTTTAAAATTAACTCTGTAATGATAAGTTATAACATTTGCAAGCTATTAATTAAAAGTAGATCTGGCAACCAAATATCCCACTCCTGCCTAATGACATGCTCATGAAGCACACTTTGGTTTCTCTCCACCTCCCAGCTCCATACTTGCTGAAGCTCTTATTTCCTTTTGCTCTATGGATTAGACTCTCTGCCCCATTAGGTTATGGGCTAGTGTAGGTTCAGACCTTATTCTTTTTTTGTCATTCCATAGAACCTGATAAAGCTTTTTAGAGATTTGGCATGGAATAAATGTTTTTTGAATTAAATTATGAAACATTATTAAAAATATAAACAGCTTATAATAAATATAATAAGTAATAGCAAAAAAAAAAAAAAAATCAATTCTCCTTCACATAGATGTCATAGATGATTTCTAGGAAGGAATGATGATAAATAGTATCACAATCATCATGAAGCAGCAGAGTTAGACACACTTTAAGTCTACTTTACATTTTGATCCTGTAAGTGAAGAATGTACTTTACTACATTGTTCCATATGGAACCCTGGTGTTGCAATGGTAAAGCATTTAGCTGCTAACTGAAAGGTTGATGGCTTGGACCCACCCAGCAGCTGCATGAGAGAAAGATAGCTGATCTGCTCATAAAGATTACAGCATATGAAACCCCAGGGGGGGGGCAGTATGCTGTCACAAAAGGTTGCCATTGGTCAGAATGCAATTGATGGCACTCAATAACAACAGCAATGTTGTTCCATATTTAAATTCCTATTACATGCTAATATGACTCCTAACAAATCTATTACTATAACTAAAAACTGTTGTTTTCATGAAACATATTTCCATATGCTTATCTCCTTCACACCATGGGTCATTTGAACATTGAAATGAGATATTTCACAGAATTTTCCTTAAGCAAATTCATTCTCCTAAGATTAACTTGTTGAAAAATATATCAATGTGATCCATTTTCAAGTCCAAATAAAAAGAAAAAAATATATAATGACACTTTTAAAATTCAATACATGAACAACATGAGCCTCTACGTCTTCAAATAAGGTATAATTTCCAGTGTTTGCGAAGTTTACCTAAGAATTTTGGAATTGCTGATACATATCTATGCTGCCTAGTTAGATATTGCAAATTATTCTTGCTAGTGAAAAAAGGGATGAAAAATCCATAAATATAAAAAAGTTTACTGTTTAAATACACTTTTGACAGCAAAAATTTGAAGATAAAAAAGATTAAATCCATGAAAATAATGCAGTAGGAACTGTGTGTGGTAAAAGCTTCAAATGGGATCAAATTACTTTTTAAATATCTTCAAAATATCTGTTTTCAAAATGTTGAAAACATCAAGATTTTTAATACACATATTTATTTTTGTAACAGCATACTTTGATGTAGCCAAACCTGAATAGGTAACATTCAAATTATATGTAGTGCCTTGTGGAAAGGGAGGGTCGTTTCTAACTATTAAAAAAGGTTTGAAGAATTTTTGTTCTTAAATATGGACCCTGTGAGAAAGAATTTGAACTTAATATAGAAGAACTTTCTAATAGACGTGGTATGATGGGCCTATGAAGTGGGGATGTTAGGAAGGTATCTGTGAGGATTCTCAAGGAAAATTATTCCTGTGTCTTATGAGAAGACCTCTGGTAGGATAGGGCTGGTTGAGCTAGAGCAGCAGAGTCAAGGTATTAGAATTAGTTGAAGCACAGATTTAGAATGGTAGCATAGTGCCTACAGCACTTGACTGCTAAGCAGAAGGCTGGTGGTTCAAACCCACCAGCCACTCCTCGGACGGAAGATTGGGCAATCTACTTCCATAGTGATACTGCCTCAGAAACCCAAGGAGAGGTCGCTATGGAGTCAAGTCCGACTCAATAGCAAATAACAACAATAACACAACCTAAGTAGGAACCAATTTGCCCCTCCCCCCTTCACACTCCCATCCTGTCCTATGCCTATCTTCCCTAGAAAGGAGGCTTTCATACAATTAGAGAACTGTATTCCTGAAGCTTTGGACTTCTCTGAAGAAGCAGTACATGAACACTCAGCTGCATAAGTCTGAGGAGATTGGCAAATGTCTCACAGCACCAGCACACAAAGTAGAGAGAACGTTAGAGTTGTGGGCTCTAGAGGAAAGGAAATTAGAGCTGCTGGAACTTAGGAGGAAAATTATGTACCCACACCTCACTGCACAGCCCCTGGCATTCCTAAAGATGCAGTGGTGCTTCCACAGATATATGGCCTAGAGAGTCAGTAACATTGAAGACTAAACAGAAAAGTATCCCTGGGTTATGTTCACTTACTCATGGTACTTCCCATTATGTAGAATACAACACTAACCAGAAATGAAAAAGAAAAGTCTCTGAGCAACCAACTCACCTATGAGACAACAGAAGGAATCCATGAGACAAAAATCACTTGTATCATAATGTGATTCATTAGTACATTGATCAAATAGAAAACACTCATATTAGCTAACTCTGTCTATAAACAAAAGAAATGTTAATCATGAGCCATAATAAAGAAGAAAAGGCTTAAGACAACAATGAGGAAGGGAATTACTAGCAACAAATACTCTTTCAGTAGTGATATGCTAGCCACTAAAAGTAGACAAAAGAGTGAACAGAGACTTTGGTGTAGGAAAAAACACCAAGTGTTCAGTTGTCCTGAAGATAGTAATTTAAACACCATTACCTGACATACTCCTCTCAATATACATTTACTATCTCATTCAATTAACGAAGTAGTATTAACATTCTCTTTTTACAGTTGAGTACACTGTAAAATAAAATGTCCATGGCCACAGAACTGCAAGTAAAACAGAAAAGCCAAAAATTAAACCCTTACCTCAAAACCAATGCCCTCTCCAATAGCCAATACTTGCTCTTATTTTTGGTAATTTGATGAGTATCATGAAAAGTGGCCATAATTAACAGAATGTGTGTTGTTGTTGTTGTTATGTGCCGTCGAGTCGGCCCCAACTCATAGTGACTCCACCTTGGGTTGACGAGGGAGTATCACTACAGAAGTAGATTGCCCAACCTTCCTGCCGAGGAGTGGCTGGTGGGTTTGAACCGCCAGCATTCTGGTTAGCAGTCAAGTGCCTTAGGCACTATGCTACCAGAGTCCCCATTAAATAATTTCAGAGGACAAACTGTATATACACTGTGGTAGTTAAGGTTGTGTGTCAACTTGGCTGGGCCTGGTTTTGAGTGTCTGGGATAGCTGGATTTAGTTACTCCCCATGACGAAACTGGTAATCAACTCCATGGTTGAATCTGCTGTGAGCAGCTGAGTAGCTGCTTTAGGAATGTGATCTGCATCCGTATATAAGAAGAAGCTTTGAGGAAGGTCTCCAAGCTTTTTGGCACATCTGGATCCTGCATTTGGCCAAGTCTTTATCTCAGTGGACTGCCATGTTGTCTGCCAATCTTGAGACTGTTTCTGGATTTGAACTAATGGCCTACCATGTTGCATGATAATCTCTACCATTTTACTTGTCAGCTTTGCGTTTGTCAGCCTCATCAGTCAGCAGCTGCGTGAGTTAAGAGCCACCTCCAGCTCCAGTGGGCCAAGAGCAAGAGGCAGAGCTGAAGCCCAAGGTTGGGAGGCCTTCACCCAGTCCCTAGAGCTGGCACTTTGAACTCAGACTTCTAGCCTCCTAAACTGTAAGAGAATAAACCCCTGCTTGTTAAAGCCACACATTTGTGGTATGTCTGTTACAGCAGCACTAGAGGACCAACACACACACACACACACACACACACACAAATGGAAAAACAAGAAGGATGTGATGCATTGAGAAGAATTTCATCAGTAAAAATAAAACGTGAAACAAAATGCCTGCAATCAATTACCTGGAAAATTTAAAAAATTATTTGAACAAATGGCTAATGGTTGGTTTGCTCAAGGCTATTGCACTATGATTTAAAAACAAATATATAGAGTAGATCTGTAATCATTTCAACAGCAATCATAAGATCTAAATATATTATCTGTTATTATTAGGAGCCTTGGTGGTACAACAATTAAGCACTTGGCTACTAATTCAAAGGCTGGAAGTTTTAACCTACCTAGAGGCTCCACCCAGAAAGACCTGGAGATCTGCTCCTATAAAGCCTAGAAAACCTAATGGGACAGTTCTACTGTATCACACTATAAGTCAAAATCAACTTTACAGCATCCAGCAACAATGATAACATCTCTTATCAGGTGGTAGTAATGACCACAATAAATGAAAACTTCAGTTCCAACAACAAAAAACCCAGTCAGCAAGAGGAGTAAAGTGTTAGTGCTCCCCCATCTTCTCTCTCTCTTTTTTTTTTTTTTCCCATTTTAATAGGATGCATTTGATTGCCCTTACCAACCAGGTAAAAATTCCGACCACCTCCCGGGCTCTTCTCTGACTGTGACAAAATGACACAGGTGCTTCTGGGATCCTCCTTCCATTCACATGCGTAGATTTGGGTGGCCCAGAATAGACTGTGCCTGAAGTTAATTCTTTCTCATCAGCAGCAAACATGTATTTATTCCCTACAGAGGAAGTGAAAAATATAATCCCAAATAATCACTTGCCTGCAGAGAAGTGTAAACTGGCAAGGGTAAAAGGACCCAGTTCTACCTCAAAACCTGTTTCAAACTAAAAGGAGTAGTTTGGGCAAAAAGCAGGACAGGGACTGAAATGAAAGGAATCATTGATGTTAAAGCAAGTAGCTGACAAAACAGTATGAAAAACCACAGTTTTACAAGTTAGTTTGAATGTGGAACCATTCTTATGTTGATTATTCTTCTGAAGATAAGAGTCTCCTTCTTACAGAGTTTTCCTAAATTAACATTAAACACAATGAATAATCCAACTAAAAAAAAAAAAAGCATAGTGCAGGAATCCTTTACTGTCCTTGTCAAACGGATTTCTTAATAATCTGGTGCAAAATATGGATCCATTCCCAAAATAATATCTTTACATACATTAAGAAAATAATAACATAGGCTTCCAAATGAACTACTTAAATAGTTATCATATTTTAAATTAATCAAATTTCTAATATAGTAATTTATATGACTTAACATATTAAGTAACAAAATGTAGTAGCAAATCTAATAACTACCATAATTTCAAAGTAGAGATGATTGAAAATGATATTTTGATATGTTTACAACTGTAATTTGATATGAAAATGTTTTTCATTTCTGTAGGTGATAAAGTTATAATATGGCTAATAGCACTCTGATTTGTTGCCCAAATTTATAATTACAGGAAATGGTACAGTTTAGCACTAGATACAGAATTTACCCATGAACTCTTGGGATTTTCATAAAACCCTGGAATAACGTAATGAGAAAAGTAAATTAATCTAGGAGTTGTAGAAAATTTTATTCAAGCTCATTATATTAATATCTGAAATATTTTGATGCTGACAGGAAGAAACCTCCTGGATATAAAATGGTAACTATTAGCTCTAGTATGTTGATCTCCAAGTATTCCAGGGTCATTTCTGTGACAAGGATGTTTTCAAGAAGGTAAAAAAAAAAAAAAAAAAAAAACCCTCTGTCAAAGAAAAAGGTAACAAACATCCCTTTGAAAATAAAAGATACAGTTAATAATCTAATCAACGTTCAAGCTTTATCAGGAACATTCCTTATTTAAAAACCAAAAAAGTTATCCATATTTTCATTATATTCACTTATGCATGTATAAACAGTTACAAAGGCCTACTAAAGTGATGATGACTTTAGAAATACCTGGTAACACTTAGAGTTTGAATTGTTAGGTATTTATTTGCTTATTCACTAAATACATATGCATGAAACTTCTGTCACGAGCAGGGTATTATGTGGTTGTTGTACATCAGTAAGCAATATAAGCACATTTGTTTTTCCCTTGAAGCATACATTCTAACAAGGGAAAAAGACTTCAAATAAATAGTTATTTAATACATTATTTATTAATTGTGCTAAATTCAACTGTAACAAACCTAATGAGACTGTAACAGGAGGATCTTGAACTGTCAGGGAAGGCTTCTGAGGAAAAGACCTTTTCACTGAGTTTTGAAAATGTGTTATTATACATGGATGAGGAGCTCTGGTAGCATAGTGCCTAAGGCACTTGACTGCTAACTAGAAGGCTGGCGGTTCAAACCCATCAGCCACTCCTTGGAAGGAAGGTTGGGCAATCCTACTTCTGTAGTGATACTGCCTCGGAAACCCAAGGAGGCGTTGCTATGAGTTGGGGCCGAATCGATGGCACATAACAACAACAACAATACATGGATGAAGTGGTTGAGACACAGGATAATGGATGCAGAAAATTCTCCAGATAGAAGAAACAGAATGTGCCAAAGTCCTGAGACAGAAAGGAGCTTGGTACACTGGAAGATGCTTAGAAGGTGAGGAGTATAGAATAAAGCTGGAGAGGTGGTAGTGATCAAATTCTTCAGGGCATCAGGGGCTATATTAAATACTAGATTATTAGCCTAAGAATTATAGGAAGCCACTGCAGACCTATATTCACTTTGGCTGTGTTCTGGTTAACTAGTGCTGCTCTGACAAGAATATACCACAAATGGGATGGCCTTAACAAACAAGACTTTATTCACTTAGAGTTTGGAGGCTTTAAGTCCAAGTTCAAAGTACCAGGCTCTAGCAGCTGGGTGAAAGCCCCTCAGCTTTGGGCTTCAGCTCTGCCTCCTGTTCCTGGCCCACTGGGGCTAGAGGCTTTTCTTCACTCAGCTGCTGGCTGCTGAGGCTGCCAAGTCCAATGTTGACGAGTAAAAAGGCACAGTCCCGATGTTACTAAACCACATGGCAGGCTGTTAATTCAAATCTATGGTAAGTCTCCAGGTCAGGAGAGCATGGCAGGCTGCTGAACAACGACAAGCTACATGCAGGGTTCAAACGTGCCATAAGCTAGAAACTATCCCCAAAGCTTTTCCTTATATACAGGAAGCAGACCACATCCCAAAGACAACTACTCAGCTGCTTGTAGTAGATCCCAGCGTGGAGATGATTGCCAGTCTCATCATGAGGAATAACTACCACCAGCTGCCCAGCCACTCAACCAGGCCCAGTCAAGTTGACATGCAAATTTAACTACACAGGCGCAATGTAGTGGCTACATTAGACGCAAAGAGTTAAGTTAGGAGTTGCTAATTCATTATCATAGGCAAGGGATAAAAGTGGCTTGAACTCACATTATGGCCATAGAATCTATAAATAGATGGAGTCAAGGAGAATTCAGAAATTAAAAAGGATGACTAGAAAGATAAGACAGGTGATCACAATGACTAATGCCATGCATTAAAATTACTAAGTAAAAGACATATTGACTTGCATTAAAATTACTAAGTAAAAGACATATTAATTATGGTAAAGGAAAGACAATATATAATAAAGGGATAATAAACACAATATCGCTAAGGCAAAGAAAGACACTGAGAGGTACCCAAAAGTTACAAACAGCAAAGATAAAGACTACTATATATATATAATTCTTCAATATCAGTAACAGCAAACAATAATCTACGAGTGACTATATAGGCAGACATGCAAGCTGAACAGGTATGAGTAAGCAAATGGGACTGCACCCATGACCATATATATATAAGTTTGGGAGAAGATATTTCTACACACATCTCTGTTGACAAGGAACAACATTCATTGAGGCATAAAACCAAAGGGAAAAACAGATTTTACTGAGTGTGTGTGTTAGGAGACATGAGGAATAGGACAGTTTGTTTATTATAATCTTGTTGAGCTTGAGGCATCTATGATACATCTACTGGATACATTAGGTGGCTCTTAGCTCTCGTGCTCAGAATTGGAGCTGTGCTCTACACATCTGTTTACCAGTCTTGAAGAACTGTGACACTTACTATACAGATTTAAAAGGTTTAGCCTGAGGAAAAAAAATTGAAAAAAAGAAATGAGAATGGTAGAAAGGATAAATAAATATAAATAAATAGAGGAAAGATGTGGTCAATGAACAGCACATGCTGTTAAAAAACATGTCACAGTGAAAGGACTGAAAGACAATGTTTGGTATCATCCAGTTCTGGGAAGATGTTTTGGTGCAGGGTTCCTGTGAAGTGAGACTGGAGTATCTTGAAGAGTGAGTGGGAAGAGAAGACATGAAAAGCTTGAGTGCAGATAAGTATTTCTTAACCTTGGGCTATAAATGGCACTGTGGAGAGCTGGATCTGGGGTCAAGAGGTTTGTGAGTACCCTTGCACCCTCAGCACATTTGTACTGTACAATATGTGTTTCACAATTTCCGTTTTCCTCTTTATAGGCTGGTTTTAAATTATTGACATTGATTAAAAAGAGTAAGTTTGAAGCAAATTTGATTTAAAGGAAATCAAAATATTTCTGGAAATGCTAAAGCACACATATAAACAATCAGTTTAAGAATCTCAGAATATATTCCACTTAATTCTTTATACATTCACTAAATGCTTTATAGGTATGTTGCATATAATGTATAAATAAACAAGTGGGTGAATTATAACAATTTAATAACTAGAAAAGTATTGGATTTCCCAGGCAATATTTCTACAGAAGTAGATTGCTCAATTTTCCTTCCAAGGAGTGGCTAGTAGGTTTGAACCACCAGCCTTCTGGTTAGCAGTCAAATGCCTTGGGCACTACACCGCAAGTGCTCCCTTTTTAAAGAAGGAAAATCTGAAGTGAGGTAAAACAACATGTCCGTAACGATCCAATGAGGCAAAGTTAGAAACTGAAAAGACCATTGATTTGTGTCAAGACCTTCTGGAAAGGGGGAGTTATTGATAACTAAAGTTCAATGCTTATCTTATCATCAAGAGTAATTGGGATTTTCAGACATATGCAGCATTATCAGCCTCCTAATTACCACATGTCTTCTGCTGCTATTTTCCAATTTTGCTGCCAATAACTCATGTGTGTTATTTCTTGTTTTTAGTAAGCAAATGAAACAAAGAGCTTTTGTCTGAGGATAATAAGGAAAGGAGAAAAGAACAAAAGTCAGGTCTCCATTCTGGATGTGCATTCAGGATTTCCCATGAAAGGTATCATAAAGTGACAATTACCAGCAAGTATCAGATCTAGAGGGCTACTCCCTGCAGCACCTTTGGAAAAGACATGAAGTCTTTTGGGATAATTAGAGACTGGTAAACCAACAAATTAATCAATTATCCCCAGGTGTCTTAGAAAAGATAATGTGGTTCCAACCAAGCAACAAGCATTCCCAGGGAGAACTGAAAAGCACAAGAAATGTCTGGTTCTGTAACAACTCAGTAGGCCAAATGTTTCAACAACCTTAAAATATAAGAGGAAAAAAATGGTGTAATACAGAAAGTAAAATCTTTTACAAATCATTTTATATGAAACATATTTATAGAAATGTTTCTCATGGGAAATTCACTTTTATAAATTATCAGATGACAAGAATAAACTTTGCACATTATCTCATGCTGTTTAGTATTTGGCTTGAAGCCCAGGAGAGGGTCACGCCTTTATAATGAGGGAAAATGCAACTATAAAACAACCAAGTGGTTCAGAAAGTGTGTAGAGCACTGAAAAAATAAGGTCCCTGCATGGCTTTGCACATAGTAGGCAATCAGCAAATATGTGATAATGGTTTTGCTCTATTTGTTGCTATATCACTTTATTTGTACATATTTACTTGTTAGACTTTAGCCAAGATTCTAAGGGTTCAAGTAGCTATAGCTGGAACTTAATGATGAATTCAGGATGAATATCTTTGCATCTCTGTTTCCTCATTTCTAAAATAATTAATAATATATACCTTGCACATTAATTGTGGGGTGTAAAGGAGATACAATACAGGTTTCATAAGTTTCAAAAAGGACCATAAAATTGTATATAATTTATACATGTAATTTAACTCATATGTAATTTAGCTTTAGTTTATGTAGCTACCAAAAACCAAGCCAAACCCACTGCCATCGAGTCAGGTCAGACTAATAGCGACCCCTTCTTGGGTTTCCGAGGCAGTATCACTACAGAAGTAGATTGTCCAACCTTCCTTCTGAGGAGTGGCAGGTGGATTTGAACTGTTAGCCTTCTGGTTAGCAGTCAAATGCCTTAGGCACTATGCCACCAGAGCTCCCTGTTGTTGTTATGTGCCCTTGAGTTGGATACGCTACCAGAGCTCCTACAGAGCTCCCTATGTAGCTAAAAGAACAATAATTCAAATATAAGTAGATACCCACAATGGGAAGCGAACTCCCTAGATTCCGCTATAATCCTGATCATTGTTTCCTCAACATATCTTAATGTAAAATCCCTTTGTGAAAGTCATATAAGATTTTGAAATCAGTACTTAAAATTGATTGTAATCATTGATTAAAATTCAGTGATGTGTGCCATGAGCTATTTCTCTTTCTCAATTGTTCTTCACTTAACATTTATACATGGCACTAAATTATTAATACCTGTCCTACAAGTGATTGATTTTATAGTATAAAGAAATCCTACATATCATTTTCAGTATAAAGGATAAATTTCTGTATTTGGCAAAACACACACACACAGCACACATAATATACATACATGTACAACATGTTAAGACAAACAAAAAACATTGTGGACATGGAAACATTAGCTAGAAAATGCATATGGCCCTCTTGTGAAAAAAAAAAAAAAAACAGAATAGTGGCAACATCAGAGTAGTAGTACACATTTCTTGGAAGCATTTTTTTAAATACATATCTTGACACAGCACAACCTTTAAATCAACTAAATTTGTGGCATACACAAATAAAGGTATTACATTTCTTTGAAATTACTTCTTCAGACCTGAACTTTTATTTATATACTTTAGCGATTTTGAGACTTAAGATCCCCTCTTTCCAAGTCTAGGAAACTCACCAAGAACTAGAATTTATTGTTTGTAGCCAAAAAAAGTAAATAATTATCACTTCTGAACACTGAAAATTATTATACCCACTCTTGATAATAGAATTTGATTGCCATCAAGATGAACTACTTACCACTTGAAATGTCTAGACTTACAAAAATATTTGAGGAAAAAAAAAAGTATAGTATGACTTAAACTATAGAGCTGTAAGTGCAATGTTGGTTTGGTTTATTTGTTTGCTTGCTTTTAACACTTTCTGTTGTAGTTGTTATGTGCCGTCGAGTTGGTCCCGACTCATAGCGACCCCTCCTTGGGTTTCCGAGGTGATATCAGTACGGAAGTAGATTACCCAACCTTCCTTCCAAGGAGTGGCTGGTGGGTTTGAACCGCCAGCCTTCTGGTTAGCAGTCAAGTGCCTTAGGCACTATGCTATCAGAGCTCCTTAACATTTTCTAGGTTCCTTCAAAATAATTATCACTGAAATTCAAGGAAGTCTCAGAGACGAGCTTTCAAAGGTCATCTAGTCAACTCTAAAATACCTTATTGAAAAGGGTTAAACAGCTGTCAGAGGATGTCAGCTTGGACAGTACAGGCTCATAGTCATTCAATTTGCATTAAAATTACTAAGTAAAAGACATATTAATTATGGTAAAGGGAAGACAATATACAATAAAGGGATAATAAACACATTATCTCTAAGGCAAAGAAAGACACTGAGAGGTACCCAAAAGTTACAAACAGCAA
This sequence comes from Orycteropus afer afer, assembly GCF_000298275.1. NCBI lineage: Eukaryota > Metazoa > Chordata > Mammalia > Tubulidentata > Orycteropodidae > Orycteropus > Orycteropus afer. The sequence goes on from NW_006921789.1 coordinate 3,933,186, forward strand.
AGGTAAATACTACTATATATATATATATATATATATATATACACACATATATATATATATATATATGTATATATATATATAAAATCCTTCAATATCAGTAACAATAAAAAATAATCTACGAGTGAATATATAGGCAGACATGAAAGCTGAACAGGTATGAGTAGGCAAATGGGACTGCACCCATGACCGTATATAGGTTTGGGAGAAGATATTTCTACACACATCTCTGTATATCACTGCCATCGAGTCGACTCTGACTCACAGCAACCCCTCCTTGGATTTCCAAGGCAGTGTCCCTAAGGAAGTGGATTGCCGAATCTTCCTTCCAAGGAGTGGCTAGTGGGTTAGAACCACTAGCCTTCTGGTTAGCAGTCAAATTCCTGAAGCACTGTGCCACCAGAGCCCTGCCCCTCTTTTTTTTTTTTTTTTTTTAGTAAGTATATCCATGTACACAGTACAGTAAATATGGGGTAAAATTATGAAACATTGAAGCTATAACCAAACACCTTCTGGGAATGAGTCATTGAAATTGGGAGCTTAGGATCACAGTCTAGGGGGACAGCTAAGTCAACTGCCATAATACACCCTCCTGTAGTGAGTAGTAACTGGGGTCTTAAAAGCTAGTGAGCAGCCATCTAAGATGCAACTAATGGTGTCTCCCTGTGCAGAGGAAAGAAGAGAGGAGAAAACCAAGGACTCAAGGAAATAACTGTTTCACAAATGAAACATGTTAACCACAGCGTCCCCCACTTTGACTGGAAGAACAAAATGGTGCCCAGCTTCCACTATCAACTATCTGATTGGAAGCACAGAAGATCCCGGTCATAGTGGGAGAAAAATTTAGATCAACCTTCGAAATCATAAAAAATACCAGACTTACTGGTCTAATAGAGACTGGTGGAATCCCCAAAACTGTGACCCTTAAACACCCTTCAAACCTGGAACTAAACACACCCCTAGGGGTCACCTTTTAGCCAAATTACAGACAGGTCTATGAAGTGAGCAATAACACTCATGAGGAACATCGTCCTCAGAATAATCAACCATATGAGACCAAAAAGGCCACCATTTGCTCAATTACAAAGCTCAGGAAACCCAGGGAGGAAACAGGAAGAGTGGTGTTATATTGAGGGACTTGCAACTAATGTTACAAAACAAAACACACAAACGTTTTTGAATGGGAAACTAATGTGCTCTGTAAACTTTCAACCAAACCACAATTAAAAAAAAAAAAAAGGTATTTTCTTTAGTGACTACCATGTACCAAGCATTGCATTTCTGTTGGGGTAAATGAGGAATATATGTATCATGCTTTCATGGCCTAATAGTAGAGCAAGGAATAGAGATAGTTGGTCAAGAGAGATTATTGTGTACATTGAGTATTGGGATAAGGAAAGTGTAAGTTCATTACGTCATAGCAACTTGTTGCAATGGGAAAGGACCCAAACTGGAAAGTCAGAGAAGGTCTCTCTAGGAAAACGAAACTATTTAAAGAAATGATTCAGATCAGTGTTGGGAAGAGTTTAGGGAAACTGGCATTCCTCACCCTGTAGGCAGGAATGTAAATTAGTATATATTTGAGAGGAAATAATCATGACTTCTTCATATAAACCATAGCTGACTTGTTACCATCAAGTCTATTCTGACTCATAGCAGCCCTGTGTGTTAGAAAAAAAAAAAAGAAAACTCACTGCCGTGGAGTCGGCCCCGACTCATAGTCTCATAGTGACCCTTGGGTTTCCAAGGTGGTATCACTACGGAAACAGGTCGCCCAATCTCCATTCCCATGAGTGGCTGGTGGGTTTGAACCACCAGCCTTCTGCTCAGCAGTCAAATGGCTTAAGCACTACGCCACCAGAGCTCCTGTTACAGAGTAGAACTGTTACAGAATAGAACTAAAGCTTTGTGGGCTTTTCTTAGCCTAAATATTTAGAGAAGGAGATTGCTAAGCCTTTCTTTCATGTTAACGCTAGGTGCATTCAAACCACCAATGTTTTGGTTAGTTGGTAATAAGACCAAATTGCTTGTGCTACCTGGGGCCCTCAATCATAGCTAAAGCCCATAAAAAGTGACAATCTTTTTTTTTTTTTTTTTGTGATCTGGGTGAAAATTTACAGCGCAAACACACTTTCTGTACAGCAGCAGTTCACAGATACTTTGTCTCATGACATTGACCACAATTTAGCACAGTACGACATCTCCCCTCCCACTTCCTCCTGATAGTTACCTCTTCCCTGTGTCCATCTCTCCATTCACTCCTACCCCCTGAACTGTCTCCCTGTGCCTGAGCAGCCCTTTTTTCTCTCATGCTTGTTCTCTCCAAGGAGTGTATCTACCTCAGGTAAATGCTCAACTGATATGCCGGTGTACTGTTTGGCTAGAAGCAACAGGTGTGTGTTCAATTCCAGACCTGAAAGGCAGCTAGGGGCCACAGTCACAGTGGTTCCACCAGGCTTCCTCGGGCCAGCAAACCTTTTCCCCGCTTTTTTTTTTTTCCTAAAAATGATTTTGAATTTTGTTCCACATTGTTCTCACTGTCTATCCAGGATCTCCTAGAAAGATCCTCTTCCAAGTGGTTGACAGTAGTAGCCGAGCACTATCTATTTCTTCTGGTCGCATAGTCGTATAGGCTGCAGATCGGATGGTGTACCAGTCGCTAGTACTAGTTGTTTCCATGAATTTTTTGTTTTCTTCATTCTTCTTGGCTCTGGATGAGGAGAGACCCATTGTTGCATTTAGATGGCAACTTGCAAGCTTTCAAGATCTCAGTTGCTACTTGCCACAGTAGGAGGTAGAACAATGTTTTGTGTAGTATGTTATGCCAATTGAGCTTGATGTCTTCTGTGACTATGGTCCCAAGCTCACAGGTTCAACCACTTGGTCCCTCTGGGTAGCTGGCTGTGACCAACCAGTAACTACAACCTTGCCCCTTGTCAGCACCATTATACACTTGGGAATTCAGATCATACACATAAAGTTATTGGACCACTTTCTGCCAACCCTATACCTATTCTTGGATGCGCTCTCCACTTCATATACACACCTAATATTTCAGCCTGTCCACCCATCTATCCACCCATATATCCGTGTTTGCCTTCGCTGAGCACGCCATACTATATGCACAAAAGAGTTCATCTTTGTTGTCTGTACATCCCACTTACCTCTCTATGTCTTTCTCTTCCTCAGTGCCACTATATTGATCACTCACATTTGGTACATTGCCTTTTTTCTTCACCCAAATCAAAACTTATCTCTATCTATCTAACAGTATTCCCTACCCTACCCTCCTACCCCTGGTAACCAACAAAGAAAATGGTTTTCCATAGATAAACATTTCCTTGACTATTACAATAACAAACTAATACCATATTTGTCCTTTTATGATTGACTTATTTCACTCAGCATAATGTCCTCCAGGTTCATTCACGTTATGCAGTGTTTTGCAGATTCTACATTATTCTTCAGGGTCACACAGTATTCCATTGTGCGTATGTACCATAGTTTGGATATCCATTCCTCAGTTTATGGACACCTAGGTTGTTTCCATCTCTTGGCTATTGTAAATAGTGTTGCGATGAACATTGGTGTGCATATGTCTGTTCTTGTCATGGCTCTCACTTCTTTAGGGTATATACCTAGTAATGGAATGGCTGGGTCAAATGGTATTTCTAATTCCA
>NW_006921789.1:3939212-3948591 GCF_000298275.1 Orycteropus afer afer
ACATCAGTCTTTGTTAGTGTAGGTAAATGGTGTGTTTCTAGAAATCTGTCCATTTCTTCCAGTTTTTCAAATTTGTTGGAGTACAGTTCTTCATAGTATCCTGATATTATCTTTTTTATTTCAGTTGGTTCTGTTGTGATGTCACCCATTTTGTTTCTTATTCATGTTATTTGTATTCTCTCTATCTTTTCCTTTGTTAGATTTGCCAGAGGTTTGAAAAGTGACAATCTTTTGACCAACAAAGGAATTTTTATTATTAAAGTTACCAGATTAATTCAGATATGAATATGAAGATATTTATTGCAACACTGTTTATATAGACAATTTATATTCAGATACCATAAAAAAAACAAGTGTAAAGGTCAATAAAGATCATTATTTTAAAGCAGACATTAAAATAGTCTAGCCTACTTGAGCCTTGAATATAGATATATTTTCTTTCTAATGCAAATCTTTATTTTATGACTGAATTTTAATAGACTATGAATGTATAAAATGTAAAAAGGTCTGACCAGTTCATCTTCAAGATTTTTGTGAAAATAAGAAATGATTTGAAGATAATTTTTGTAGCTTACAAACCACTTTATAGCTGTTTACTAATTTTAGTATGTTCTGTTTAACTGTTTATTAAAAATTTTGTTATGAAATAAGAATAGCTGTATGTATTTGTATGACTTTAACACTAAGATATTTATAGAAAGAAGGGTCAAAATTACTTTCCAAGGTAATATTGATGGTTTAATGTGTGTTAATATTAAATTGTTGTTGTTAGTTGCCATAGAATCTGTTCTGACTCACAGCAAGCTTATGTACAACAGAATGAAACATTGCTGGGTCCTGGTCCTGCATCACCTTCACAATCTTTATTGTGCTTGAGCACTTCATTGCAATCACCATGTCAATCCATCTCCTTGAGGGTCTTCCCCTATTTTGCTGACCTAGCATGTTATCTTCCTCGAGCAACTGGTCCTACTAATATCATAACCAAAGTAGGAGAGACGAAATCTGACCATTCTCATTTCTAAGGAGCCTTCCACCTACACTTATTTCAAGGCAGATTTGTTCATTTTTTCTGGCAGTCCCTGGTATTTTCAGTATTATTCACCAACACTATAATTCAAATGCACCAATTCCTCTTCAGTCCTCCTTATTCATTATCCTGTTTGCACATGCACATTAGGCTATTGAAAATATCATGATTTAGGTCAGGGACATCTTAGTCTTCAAAGTGACATCTTGCTCTTTAACAATTTGAATAGATCTTTTGCAGCAGATTTGCCCAGTGCAACACCTCATTTGAATTCTTTACCTCTGCTTCCATGGCTGTTGATTGTGGATACAAGTAAAACAAAATCCTTTACAATTTCAATCTTTTCTCCATTTATTGTGATGTTGCTTATTGATCCAGCTGTCAGGATTTTGTTTCTTTGTGTTGAGGTGTAATCCATACTGAATACTGGAGGCTTTGATCTTCTTCAACAAGGGCTTCAAGTCTTCTTTGCTTTCAGCAAGTAAGATTGTGTCATCTGCATATCACAGGTTATTAATGATTCTTCCTCCAATCCTGATGCGGCATTCTTCTTCATTTAGTCTGGTTTCTCAAATTATTTGCTAGCATACAGATTGAATAAGTATCGTGAAAGGAGTCAACTCTGACACACACCTTTCCATGTTTTAAATCATGCAGTATCCCTTCATTCCATTTGAACAGCTGCCTCTTGGTCTATGCACAGGTTCTCATGAGCACAATTAATCATTCTGGGTTTCCCATTCTTCACAAGGTTATCCGAAATTTGTTACAGTCCACACAGTTGAATGCCTTTTCACAGTCACTAAAACACAAGTAAACATCTGGCATTCTCTGCTTTCAGCCAAGATCTATTTGATATCAGCAATGATATACTTCATTCCACACCCTCTTCTGAATCTGGGTTGGATTTCTCGCAGTTCCCTGTCTCTATCCTGCTGCAATTGTTATCTATTTAGCAAAATTTTACTTGCATGTGATATTAATGACATTGTTAGATAATTTCCACATTGGATCACCTTTCTTTGGAAAAGGCACAAATATTGATCTCTTCCAGTTAATTGGACAGGAACCTCCGTTCCAAATTTCTTGGCGTAAACAAGTAAGCACCTCCAGCCCTCCAGGACTGCATTTGTTTGTTGAAACATCTCAGTGATGTATTTCATCAATTCCCGGAGACTTGTTTTTTGCATCATTTCTTTCAGGGAAGCTTGGGCTTCTTCCTTCATTAAATTAGTTCTCAATGATATGCTACCTCCTGAAATGGTTAAACATCGATGAATTCTTTTGACAAAGAGACTCTGAGTATTCCTTCCATCATCTTTTGATGCTTCCTGTATCATTCAGTATTTTGCCCATACTAAAAACAAATAAACAAACAAACAAAAATACCTCACTGCCACCAAGTCTGTTGCAACTCATAGCGACCCCTCCTTGGGGTTCTGAAGAGGTATCTCTACAGAAATAGATTGCCCAATCTTCCTTCTGAGGAGTGGCTGGTGGGTTTGAACCACCAGCCTTCTGGTTAGCAGTCAAATGCTATAGGCACTACACCACCAGAGCTCCCATAGAGTCCTTCAGTATTGCAATTCAAGGCTTGAATTTCTTTTCTCAGTTCTTTCAGTTTGTGAAATGCTGAGTTGATTTTCTAACTCCAGGTCTCTGCACATTTCATTATAATACTTTACTTTGTCTTCTTGAGCTTTTGAAATCTGTTGTTCAGCTCTTTTATTTCATCATTGCTTCTATTCACTTTAGTTGCTCTCTGTTCAACAGCAAGTTTCAGAGTAAAAGACTCTTTCTTCACGTGTGATGTCCTTGATGTCATCCAACAACTCATCTGTTCTTTGGTCATTGGTGTTCAATGAATAAAATTTATTCTTTAGAAGGTTTCTATATGCAGGTTATATATCCTTAAGTTCATATTATGGCTCTGACGGAGTTGTTTTAGTTTTCTTCTACGCAATCGGGAAAGGAAGAACATAAAAAGATCAAAAGGCTTTCTGAAAAAACAATGAGCAAATAAGCCAAAAAATATTCTTTTTCTGGAGAAAATGTAATCACAGTGATTCTTGAGAAGAGTGTCCTCCTACTGTTGCATAACTTTTCATGCCACTTAAGAAGCAATTGTTGCTCTTTACTAGAAAGATTAAAAAATATTATCAGAAATACTGGGGAAAAAAAAAAAAAAACGCTGCGGGTAGAGAAACAAAAGCCCCAAGGCTTCAAAATCCCACAGCTGGATTAACAAGGATTTGGTAATTAATGAAGATTAATACTAAGACCTCTACTTAAAACAAGAAGTCATATTCCTTTAAATCTCATTCTAATTAAATGTATACTCAGTTTAAACATAATAATAATAATAAGCTACACTAATCTAGTTTTTATATTCTTATTAAGAAAAAAATTCCATTATTTCTTTCCATCAATCACATTTATATTCTTATTGTTAATTTATACCCAAACAATTTCTGTCAATTGGGTTAAGATAAATATTAATGTGCCTCTGATTAAAGTATCTATATAGTCTAGCATCTAATCATGAGTTCAATGTATCTCAGATTTTCCTACTTTTAAATAAAACAAAGTTTTATATTGAATATGTATCACATAAGTAGCTCCCATTTTAAAAAAAAAAAAAAAATTAATTCTGTTCACCTGCAGCATATTCTGCCTTCTTATTGATTACAAATAAAATTATATCAATTACTGGTGTCAGATAAGGAAATATTTATTTATCTAACCTTCATCTGCCCCAGACTCCAAAATAGAAACCTGCACTCAAAGTGTAGTCCTTGAACCAGCAGTATCGGCATCAGGTGGGAGCCTACGGTGCAGAAACCCAGGCCTCATCTCAGATTTTCTGAATCAGAATCTTCATTTTTCGAAGATCTTCATATAATCCAGTGCACACTTAACATTTTAAAATCCTTTTCTAAGAATCTTGGCTATTACACTAGATAAATGATTACCAATTTATGTTATAAATATCTCATTTACTTGGTAATGCTAAGAATTAATGGATTACTAAAAGTAGTATATTAACAGTCTAAATAAGAAAAACTTTAAATAAAATTAGGATTTCAATAGAAGTTGAAAGTTTAGTTCAGAAATATAATTTTGCACAATTAATAATTAATGATAACTATGAATAGAATTTGCAGTAGGATAAAAATTTAAAAATGAGGATATGTCTAATTATAACACTAAGTAGTTGGTAATGATTATCAGTAATAAACTGTATATGTAAGGCACTAAGGTAGGGACTGATAAAGGTTGTGAATAAGGTCAATGAAAGAGGGTATATTCCATAAAAGTATGACTAACCCAAAGATAAGAACTACAGCTTACACATCTTTGCATCCTGGCTACCTAGAACAATGCCAAATAAAACACAAGCCTTCCACAAATGACTGACTGAGTGAATAAAGGAGAATGAAGACACGGTCTCTACTCTCAAGGTTGCGTGTTAATGAGGGTGTGAAATCCTATTGGGGGAGATATAAGCAAAGACATAGAAATATGAAAATCCAAGTATAACTGGTATCATAAAACCCACAGAAGTTGCAAGGAGATGAGAACAACAACACAGGCAGAATTCAGCCTTGTGAAGAAGGAATTGAGAGGACTGTGAACTCTTAAGGTAGAGAAAAGTTAAACTAACTTTGCAGTCAGAATTTTCAATAATAAGAAGGCAATAACAAGAGGGCAGAAAGAACATAAGCCATGAAGTTATACTTTATTAGGACTAATTGTACAACAGAGAAAATATAGTGAAGAGAAAAAGAGAAGGGACAAAAGACAAAGAGGAGAGAGTGGTACTGAACCAACAGTAAGTTATGATACAGAAGGACATCCAGAAGGAAAGATGGGGGCACACGTAAAACCACCCTAAACAATGAAGATGGTACAAAAGGAACGGATAAATCATTTTATCAGCTACCATCCAGAGACAAGGAAAGGTTTGACTTTAACAAGCAGGAAAAGTCAAATGCAGAGTTAAGTTAACTAGCAGGCAGAGTATACTTCATAATCCAAAAATATCCTTCTTTGTTCCTATGTGTAAAATATTTATAGGAGCTGTACGTAAGATTAACTGAGATCCCAAATATTGCTTTAGTTAGAGTTGTTGTTGCTATGTGCTGTTGAGTCTGACCTGATTTATAATGACCTCTCCTTGGGTTTCCGAGGCAGTATCACTACGGAAGTAGATTGCCCAACCTTCCTTCCCAGCAGTGGCTGGTGGGTTTGAACCGCCAGCCTTCTGGTTAGCAATCAAGTGCCTTAGATATTACACTAATAGACAGGAATAGGTTCAATATCGATCCCGGCTTATCCAAGTATAATAGAATGCTTTTACAATCAAATTAGATTCTGATATTTTCAAGCAATCATCTAAGCAGACCCAGAAACTATTATCGATCCATCAATTTATCAATAAAGTCCCAGAGAACAAGGAATAATTTTAGGTTCTATACTCTGGTAGCATAGTGCCTAAGGCACTTGACTGCTAACCCGAAGGCTGGCAGTTCAAACCCATCAGTCACTCCTCAGAAGGAAGATGGGGCAATCTACTTCCATAGTGATACTGTCTTGGAAACCCAAGGAGGGGTCGCTATGAGTTGTGTCCTACTCGACGGCACATAACAACAACAACAATACTAAATAAAAAGAAAGTAGGACCTGTGACAGGCTCTCAATACTGAACCTTTTCTTGCTGGCAGCTGAAAGGGAACTATGGTTGAGTTTTGTTGATAATGAAATGAATGGAAATATACAAATAAGTTTATTCCACCTTGTTCAGTGCCTAGATGATAACCTGAGTATTTACTGAGAAAATACATTTTACTCTGAATTAAAAAAAAATCCTTTACAAAATCCATAATACTCATTTACTCCTCTTAATTCCTATAATAATTATTTTTTAAAATATTAATTTTTATTATTATGTTATTTGAGGACTGTAGAAGGCCTATGGTCTTAGGTAAAAGGTTAGACTTCACATTTGGAAGAACAGAGAGGAAGATGGAATGGTGTGGATGGGATACATAGGGTGTGCTTATTAAGGAGAGTGTCAAAAGAAAAGTAGTACTAATCCTCCATGACTGAGTGAGATGAAAGGAAAATCCATATTGATTAGCTACAGTTTAGTGCATTAAGACATAAAAAATAAACAGACATGTTAGCAGAAAAAGCTAAAAGCTTCATATAGTTTATTAGCAAAACTTAAAGGGTAAAATAAAATAATCTTATAAACTATTATCAAAAAGAGATAAAGAAAAATAACAAGAATTAAAGGTGAAAAAGGGTGAACAGATAACAACAATAATGTAAATTATTAAAAATTAAAATGGCATAATGTTATTAATAAAATATTTAATAACATAGACCCGAAGGTTTAAATAAAAAAATTATAAAGTAAACAAAAAAATATATAAATTAAATTTAAAATGTTTTAAATATTTACAGCATTTTAAAAAGCAAACATTTTAAAAGGCAGAGAGTAGAGGATTAAAAATAATCAGCACAGTAAATCTCCAGGCATATGCACTGGAATATATTTTCCACCCAAGGCTTAAGGTCCCTGGTTCATTGTCTCTAGATTAGAGAACAGAGGGACCCACTTCAAACTGCTCAGCTTTCTGCCCTGTTTTTTTTTCCCTAGCAACCTGTTGGTCTAATAATTAAATTTCTGTCTGGTATACACATGTGTTCTCTATTAATAATTATAAAACAGGCACGCATTAATGAAGACCTACTGTGTGCCATATTGAAGTAGGTGTTGGAAATATAAAAGTTAATTATACTTACCTGCTCTTAAGAAGCGCAGAGACAAACCTTATTGATAGACACTTGGTACATAATTTAAAAGTCATGTGAGAAATACTGCAGGAGAGGTTTGTTCAGAGTACAGCATAATCATGGAAGTAAGGTATGATCGTGGGTATGATGAAACAGAATGGAACACATACAATTGAGATTTAAATAAATTTTTGCTTATGTAAATTCTTATCTTTTAAATCCTTATCTTCCCAAATAGCTATGTTCTCTATTTCTTAGACAGCCTAAAAGATCTAGCATATAAGTCTTTACTGAATAATTTCTAATTAAGTTTTGAATTTTGGATAAATAAGAATTCTACTTCAATTATCATTGGATGTAGATTTCACTAGAAAGAATTTAACTTCAATCAATTTTGTATTTAAATATTACTGTAACAATCACATTTAACGATTCTTTGTTAAGACGTAAGAATCTGAAGAATAGAGAAAACAAAGATAGGAACAATATCTGAAGATCTCACATATTTTATGGGAATTCTGGAAGGAGAGAAGGGAGAGAAAAAGGCAGAAATTACATTAGGATTACTGGCCCAATATTTCACAATTTGATGAAAATGTAACTTTACCTATTTAAGAAGCTTGGCAAACTACAAGCAGGATATATACAAAGAAAACCATGCCAAGACACAGTATAATCAAATTTCTGTAAGGTAAAGAAAAATCTTGAAAGTAGTTAGAGAAAGGATATATTACAAATAGGCATTAAAAAAATTCAAATGATCACTGTGTTGTCATCAGAATCTGTAGAGGCCAGAAAACACTAGGAAATCATCTTTAAAGTTCTGGAAACAAACAAACAAAAGCCTGCCAGCCAAGAACTGTATGTTAAACGATAACTTCTGTTAGGGATGAAGATGAGGTAACAAGAATTTGTTGTTAGCAGGCCTGTGGTAAACGAAACACTAAATAAAGCTTTCTGCGTTAAGCTAATTCATACCAGAGGGAAAATGAGATCTTCAGGAAAGAATGGAAAAGCATTGAGACTGAAAACATTTGGATAATGTGTTTTTCCTATAAATTCCTTTAAAATGTATATGACTGTTTGATGCAAAATCATCATGTTGTGGGGTTAATGATGTATCTAAATGTAATATATATGACAACTATAACCATGGGACACCGTGGGTTGGAACAGATGAATCTATATGGATTCCAACCAAACTCACCACCATGGAGCGACTGCAACTCATAGCGACACCTATTGGGATTATAATAGCGTAGTGCCTAAAGCACTTGACTGCTAACCAGAAGGCTGGCGGTTCAAATCCACAAGCCACTCCTTGGAAGGAAGATGGGGCAACCTACTTCCATAGTGATACTGTGTGGAAACCCAAGGAGGGATCGCTATGAATCAGGTCCAACTCCACGGCACATAACAACAACAATAAAATATTATCTCCAAGAAGACATTAATATGCTAAGGAAGTATGTATCAGAATCATCAGTGCAACTATGAAAAAATGCCAAGATGTAAAGCCAAAATAGCAAAAGAAAAGTTAAAATAAAATTCTAACAATATACCAAATCCAGAAGAAGGCAGATCAGGAAAAAAGAAAAAAAAAAGAGGACCAAAACACAGCAAAGACAGAAATAAAAACAATAAAATAGAATGCATAAATTCAATCATATCAATAATTTCTATAAATGATAATAAACCAAGCACTCCAATTGAAAGAGAGTTTTTCTAAATGTATGAAGACAAGAACTCAATTCTGAGACAGTAAGTATGAAAACTGAGTGTAACTGTCACTTCATGTAATGCCTTTTTTGTTTCTGAGACTATACATTGTATGAAAAATAAATGTATACAGGCAGTCCCCAACTTGCAATGTGTTTGAGTTACTACCAACTACACTTAACAACTGCTAGTGTATCTGCAACACTGTATCTTCCTGGGAGGAAGTTGTGGGGGGCAGCATGCAGGGCATATGGGAAAAAGTGCTGACTTATGTAACCACACTTGAAACATTAATAATATTATGGAAGAGCCTGGGGGGAAAATTGTTCATAGGGGAAGAATACTCTAGCAGTTGGTATCACCAATGTGGAACAGCCCATAGATAATGAAGATGGGAAATTGACAGATCACTTAACAGATTTGGAAGAGGAAAGAAATAATGAGGAAGAGAAAAGAGAGACATTGTCAAATAATTTTACAGTGAAAGAATTAGCTGGAGTTTTTCTAAAGTAAATCAAAGATTCAGTTGCTTGAAAACGGATCCAAATACTGAACACTTGATAAAGTCAATAAGTAGGAAAGGAAGTAATGAGATGCTGCCACAAAATATAAGAAATTTTTTTTTTTTTTTTTAAAAGGATCATACAGGTAACTCCCACTAATCTTCTCACTAGAAACACCATCTCCATTCTCAGAGACAATACAGATGATCCAAAACCTTCCATAAGTGGTATTATTACCTTAACATACAAATGCCAATGTCATCAAACCCACCAACCACTCCTCGGAAGGACGGTTGGGCAATCTACTTCCATAGTGATACCACCT
>NW_006921789.1:3948691-3949440 GCF_000298275.1 Orycteropus afer afer
CCCAAGGAGGGGTTGCTATGAGTCAGGTCTGACTTGGCAGCACTTCTTCTTCTTGGTCCAACTCTTCTTCTTGGTCAAAGAAAATTTTTATACTTCGGGTAATTTTTGTATGCATGTATTAAAATATATCTCTAAGTTTATATGTAATGTTTCCAACTACAACAAAAGATACATAAATATCAGATTTATAAAGATACTGATAATAAAAGGCAATAATGATGAACTCTGAAGAAAAAAATATGTATATAACTTACATCAGAACCAACTTATGTTGAAGTCATAAGAACAGAGCCCTGTTATAAATTGAGGACTATCTGTATTGACAAAAGCTCTGGCACAGTCAACTAGTTAAACAAGTGTCAGCAGATACATACTTCCAGACTATCCTGTTCTGTAAAAAGAATAACCTTCTGCTTGATTAAACCTCTTTAAAAATATAGCTAACCATCTACTTAATTATAATAGATTAAATGCTTTCACATAAAGTTGAAAACAAAGCAAGAATATCTATTTTTTTTTAATTCAAATTAGTACTGGAAGTTCTAGCCAGTGCAATAAAGCAAGAAAATATAATGAAACCAGATAACTGAGAGAGAAAGAAGTAAAATATTTTTATTCATAAACGGCATAATTGTCTGCATAGAAACTTCTAAAGAATCTATTAAAAAGCCACTGGACTCAAAAGTGATTTTTAAAATGTAGCAGATAAATGGTCATTGTAATATGTGTGTGTGTGTGTGTGTGTGTGT
>NW_006921789.1:3950367-3967575 GCF_000298275.1 Orycteropus afer afer
AAAATTTCTTCACTCTGATAAAGGTGCCCAAAAAAATCTTATAGCTAACATCAAATTTAAAGATAAAATATTGAACATTATTCTCCTTAAATACAGAGGTAAGTGATACACACTTTTATTTAATAATTTATTTGAGGCCCTACCCATTGCAATAAGGCAAAGAAAAGAAATGAGTTATAAATATCAGAAAGAAAGATGTAAAACTTTCTAATGTGAAGATTACATGAAAATTTATGTAGAATATGGTAAGGTATCTACAAAAATAACTAGAACTAATAAGTCAATTTAGAAATGACATAACACACAAGATTAATGTGTAAAAATCAACTGTATATTTAAATTTGAGGAAGAACCAACTGAAATATAAAATTAAAAATCAATTACATTTTATATTATCACCAACTACTATAAAATACTTAGGAATAAATGTAGCTAAAAATGTGTAAAAAAGACCAGAGTTACTATGTCTCCTAGTTACCCTTCGGACCTGGAACTGAACTCATTCCCATGGCTTCCAGCCAAACAGTAGACAGGCGTATAAAGTGAACATTCATACAAGGTAGGCACACTCCTTAGAACAATCAACTATGGGAGAGCAGAAGGGCAGTATATGCACAGGGAAACAGCTCAGAGGACAGAAATGCATAGGAAAGGAGGATACAGGGACTAAGGTAACAACAGGGAGAATGTGGGAAGACAGTTGTTACATTATGGGGATTGCAATCAATGTCATGAAACAAAATGTGTATGAGCTGTTGTATGGAAAATAAATTTGCTCTGTAAACTTTCACCAAAACCACAACTAAAAAAAAAAAAAGTGTGTAGGACCTGTATGTTAAAAAGAAACCTCGTTGATAGAAATTAAAGAAAACATAGAGTGCTACAACATGCTTCTGAACTGGAAGAGTCAATGCTGTTAACAGGAAATTCTTACCAAACTGCCAATAGGTTAAACACAAATCCAATGCTAATTTCAAAAGTTTTACTGTAGAAACTGACTAAGCCAAAACCAAACCAAATTCACTGCCCTCAAGTCGATTCTGGCTCATATGACCCCTCCTTGGGTTTCTGAGGCAGGAGCTCTTCAAAAATAGATTGCCTAGTCTTCCTTGTGAGGATTGAATAGTGGGTTTGAACCTCCAGCCTTCTAGTTCGCAGTCAAATACCTTAGGCACTACCCCATCAGAGCTCCCAGATATTCACACGGATTTTTGTTTACTTTATGTTGATGGGTCTCTGGTGACACAGTGCCTAAGGCATTTGTCTGCATTAGGCTGGTGGTTCAAACCCACCATCCACCCCTCTTAGCAATACTACCTCAGAAACCCAAGGACAGGTGGCTATAAGTCGGATCTGTTGAGGAGTAATCCATATCGCAGACTGTAGTTGTCAATCTTCATCAGTAAATACTACCAGTCATGTTCACTTTGAGCAAGAAAGATTGTCATCTGCATATTTCAGTTTGCTAATGAGTCTTCATATGGACTGTAAGAGATCCACATTTGTGCCCATTCCAAAGAAAGGTGATCCCACAGAATGTGGAAATTATAGAACAGTATCATTAATAGCGCACGCAAGTAAGATCTTACTGAAGATAATTCAGAAACGTTTGCAGCAGTATATTGACAGAGAACTTCCAGAGGTTCAAGCCGGATTCAGAAGAGGACGTGGAACAAGGGATATCATAGCTGTTGTCAGATGGATCTTGGCTCAAGGCAAAGAATACCAGAAAGATGTTTACTTGTGTTTTATTGACTACACAAAGGCATTTGATTGTGTGGATCATGACAAATTATGGATAACATTGAGAAGAATGGGAATTCCCGAGCACTTGATTGTACTCATGAGGAATCTGTACCTTGACCAGGAGGCTGTCATTCGAACAGAACAAGGGGACACTGTTGTTGTTGTTGTTGTTGTTGTTAAGTGCCGTCGAGTCGTTTCCGACTCATAGCAACCCCATGCACAGCAGAATGAAAAACTGCCCGATCCCACGCCAGCCCCACAATCCCTGCTATACTTGAGCCCATCATCGCAGCCACCTGTCAATCCATCTCATTGAAGGCCTCCCTCTCTTTCGTCGACCCTCCACCCCACCAAGCATGACATCCTTCTCCAGGGAATGGTCCCTTTTGACAACATGACCAAAATAGGTGAGACGAAGTCTGGCCATTCTTGCTTCCAAGGAGCATTCTGGCTGCACTTCCTCCAGGACAGATCTGTTAGTTCTTTTTGCAGTCCATGGTACTTACCAGCATTCTTCGCCAGCACCACAACTCAAAAGCATCAACTCTTCTTCGGTCTTCCTTATTCATTGTCCAGCTCTCACATGCATACGAGGCGATTGGAAATATCATGGCTTGTGTCAGGTGCACCTTAGTCCTCAAGGAGATATCCTTGCTCCTCAGCACTTGAAACAGTTCCTTCGCAGTTGACTTTCCCAATGCTACACGTCGTCTAATGTCCTGACTGCTGCTTCCATTGGCATCGATTGTAGAACCAAGCAACGTGAATCCTTTGACAACCTCAATCTTCTCTCTATTTATTGTGATGCTGCTTATTGGTCCAGTTGTGAGGATTTTTGTTTTCTTTATATTGAGACGTAATCCATACTGCAGACTGTATTCTTCAACCTTTATCAGTAGGTGCCTTAAGTCATCCTCACTTTCAGCAAGCAAGGGGGACACTACATGGTTTAAAATCAGGAAGGGAGTGCGTCAGGGTTGTATTCTTTCTCCACACTTATTCAATCTATCTGCTGAGCAAATAATCCGAGAAGCTGGACTATATGAAGAACAACGTGGTATCAGGATTGGAGGAAGACTCATTAGCAATATATACATACATGAACTCTTATGTATTTCTTCTATCCAATACATACTTGCAAAAGGCAAGAATATACACTAAGTTGTTTGGTAATTCATTCACAAAATTTAAAAGCAGATTCAACTTATTAACAAATTATGCTTTGTTATTAGATGCTGGAATGATACCATTTTATATTCTTTGGACTAGGGTGCATGTAAAAATGCATATCTTCACTATTTAGGCAAAATATAGCATGTATCCAGAAGGCAGAGACGTGGTTCATACCTCATAAACTCAGCTGTTTTGAATTCTCAGACAAGAGCTGTGTGACCTGGAGCAAGATATTTAATGTTGCTAAACGTCAATGTCTTCATTTGTAAAGTGAAGTTGATAATACCCACAGGTAAATATTGAGGATTAAATGAAATTTAAGATTTGTAAAACTTTTAGTACAAAGTATGCCATGTAATGTAAATTCAATAAGTAAATGTCTCCATTTTATTACTACTTGAAAAATATTGATTGATGTATAATAATGAGATATCTCAGGAATCACTGACAATGACCCGTTGCTGAAGGATAGTATCAAAGATACAAAAAGTTCATTCTCCCAAGAACCTGAGGGTAATACTCTTATTTGCCATGTTAGAATGCTGCTATTACAGATCATAAGCCCACCACACAGGGTTGGTACCAGCACAACAAAATTCCAGGAGTTTACAATATTATTTATCTTTTTATTAACTTAATGTTATACAACAAACAGAAATACAGTGTAAGTAATTGACAGATATTATGGAATATTTGAAAAATGTTCCTGAGAAATATAAAAAAAGCAACTTTACAGTTTATATTCGTTTTGCTTGAATGTCTTACTACTTTGAGCTGATATCTTCTTAGATTAAAAAAAAAAAAAACTCACTAACATCGAGTCAATTCTGACTCATAGTGACTCCCACTGGGTTTTCAAGGCTATAAATATTTACAGAAGTACATTGATACTGTACAGCATTCTTAAATGATTATGTTTATGTTGAGAGGAAATGGGTACATTAAACAAACAACAAAAAAAAAGTCTATGTATTTATGAGCACACAAGCAACTTCAGAAAGATACTATTCTTGTGGCTTAGTTGCTCAATGCTTAAATATAAAAATTATTATGCTAACATATTATGTAGTAATTCAGCACAAAGAATTTAACTAAAGGTTATAGGTTCTTTTATGCTTCTTTAATGTCATTCTAACCTATTCTACTTTCATATTAACTTTCTGTCCAGGTAAATATTACATTTATAACAGATTGTGATTTAACATATTTTAAGAAATTTTCCTTGCCAATTTTATTCCTTATTTTATATATGTGACTGATTATTTGCTATATTCTAATTTATTTAATAATGTAATTAATTTTGATACAAGCATGAGTTATACATATGCAGACTAATTTTAACCTTGACTAAAAAATGTCCATGTATACTGGACACCTTAAAGTAGAAAATACTATAATTTGCATTCAAATACTTCTTGGTAACTCACAAGAGGTAAATATCTATTCGTTGATATTATATATGTACTAATTATTATGTCTACATCTTTATTCATAAGTGAGTCAAACATAATATTCAAGAGTGTTAACATTAACTGCTTAGGCTCATTAAATGATTATATGTAATAGCTCTACCTTATACAGTGGTATTGTTGAATGTAGACACAGGGAAACAAGTTCCTAATAGGAATAACAGCTAACAATCATTAACATCCACCATATGCCACACACTATACTAAATGGTTTTCATGCATTTGTATTTTCTCTACAAATATTACATGAACTCCAGATGTAAATGTTATTATCCTTCCATTTCAAATGAAGAACTGTAGCTTGGAGAAATTATACAAAAGCACAGAATAATGCCAGAAGTAACAAACCCAGTCTGTTTTTTCCTATACCTTGCCCCTTAACTACTGTCATAGGTCTCTCTCAATGAAGGGAGGAACCCCAGGAATCAAGTGATAAATGATAAGGGATAAGGCAATAAAAAAGGAGTTCCTAGAGGGAAAATTTTTAAGTGCTAAGCTACTAACCCAAATGGTTGGCAGTTTGAACTCAATCAAAGGCACCACAAAAGACAAGACTGGTGATCTGTTTTCAAATGGTCACAGCCTTGAGAATCCTATGCAGCACTTGTACTCTGCACCAATTGGAATCACTGAGTCATAATCAACTGAGTCGTAATCATCTACACAGAAACTGGTTTGATTTCATTTTCATTAAATGCAATAAGGAAAAGTTAAGTAATAGTATGGATGGGAATTAGGAGCTTTGGTGGCCTAGTGCCTAAGGCACTAACCAGAAGGCTGGCAGTTCAAACCCACCAGCCGCACCTCAGAAGGAAGATCAGGCAATCTACTTCCATAGTGATACCGCCTTGGAAACCCAAGGAGGGGTTGCTATGAGTTGGATCCTACTCCACGGCAATGAGTTTGGTTTTTGGTTTTTTATGGATGGGAATTCATGACTTGTGTTACATAGTAGTTGAGGATTAATGGTAATTTAGGATGAGCATATTCAGGAACATAGATGCATTCACTTTGGAAACTGTGTTTGAGAAACATCCAAGAGATACAATCAGGAAATGCTAAATATAGGGATGACAGGTAGGAAAAAACCAGATCTCAGAGACATTATGAGCAGGTATAAAATCCTGAAGAGTAATATTTAAGATATTTAAGAGCTTTCTTTTACAGAAGGCTGAAAAAGAGCATAAAGAAAATGAGATATTTAAATTTAAACTCAGATTAACTACAGTTGAGGAAATGTTATTGAAATTAAAGCTAAATGTATATGATTTACCCAGAAAGCAATGCAAAGAAATGTAGAGATGGACACTAAAAGAAAGCATAAAGATAATAGGAATTCCAGAGGGAGAAAAAAATAGAGAAAATGTGAAAGAAAATTTTGAAAAATATAACAAATAAGAATTTTTCCATAATATATTAAATGCACGAATTTTCACATTCAGAACAATTTTAGAATAATGCAGAGGAATCTAAGCAGAATAAACAAAAATAAACCAAAGACATACCACAATGAAAATACAGCACACCTGTGGAGGTTGATGTATGAAAAAACAGCCAGAGACAAAAACAGATGACTTTTGAATAAAAATTAAAATGACACCAGATTTTTCAGTTTCAACAATAGGGAACAGAATACAATGGAATCCAAATTGTTCAGTGAAAAATAATCTTTGCCCTAAAAGTCTATAACTTAAACAGAGCCATAATTCAAAACTGAAAGTGACAAAGACATTTTCAGACAGACACTACAAAAAGTGTACCACTCACAGATTCACATAAAAAGAACAGTGAAACAGCATACTTCAGGGAAAATGAATTAAATCCAGGAGTAAGAAGTAGAACAAAAGAAGCAGCAGCTAGTAATGAAATTAAAAAAAAAAAAAAAAATCATAGTATATCCAACAAAGGACTTATCTCCAAAATTTATAGCAAACTTCAACACCTCAACATCAAAAAGACAAAAAATCCAATTTAAAAATGGGCAAAGGACAGGAATAGACACTTAGACAAAGACATTCCAGCATCTAACAAACATACGAAGAAATGCTTGTAATCATTAGCCATTAGAGATGCAAATCAAAACTACAGTGAGATATCATTTTACCCAAGCAATAATAGCAGAATTCAACAAGACAGAAAGCAACAAATGCTGTTGAGAGTGTGGAGGGATTGGAACTCTCGTACACTGCTGGTAGGACTGCAAAATGGTACAACCACTGTGGAAAATGCTATTGGTGCTTCCTTTAAAAGTTGGAAACAGAAATATTGTTTGATCCAGCATTCCCATTACTAGGAAAATATCTTAAAGAGGTGAGATCCAGGACATGAATAGATATATGCACTCTCAAATTCATCACAAAAGCAAAGAGATGGAAACAGCTTAAGTGCCTATCAACAGATGAATGGATAACCAAACTATAATACATAAAAACTCATCTCACTGCCCTCGAGTCAGATCTGAGTCATAGTGACCCCTTCTTGGGTTTCCGAAACAGTCTGGTAGCGTAGTGCCTATGGCACTTGACTGCTAACCAGAAGACTGGAGGTTCAAACCCACCAGCTACTCCTCAGAAGGAAGATGGGGCAATCTACTTCTGTAGTGATACTGCCTTGGAAACCCAAGGAGGGGTCGCTATAAGTCGGGGCTGACCCATGGCACATAACAACAACAACAACAACATCACTACAGAGTAGATTGTCCTATCTTCCTTCCAGGGAGAGACTGATGGGTTTCAACTGCCAGCCTTCCGGTTAGCATTCAAATGCCTTAGGCACCATACCATCAGGGCTACAGTTATTCATGGTCTTCTGTTATTATCCTATTTATTTCAGTTGGTTCTATTATGATGTTACCCGTTTCATTTTTCATTCAGGTTTTTTGCATCTTCTTCTTCTCCTTTGTTATATTTACCAGTAGTTTATTGATTTTATTAATCCTTTTGAAGAACAAAGTTCTAGTTTGTTGATTTTTTCTCTTGTTTTCCTGCTTTCTCTTTAATTTATTTCTGCTTTAATCTTTATTATTTCTTTTTTTCTAGTGATTATAGGCTTATTTTGCTGATATTTTTTAAATTTTGAGAGTTTTTTTTTAAGGTGTTGATTTTGGTTCTTTTTCCTTTTTTGATATTTGCATGTATAGCTATAAATTGCCCTCTGAACACTGCTTTTCCTGAATCTCAAAGGTTTTGGTACATTGTGTTTTCTTTCTCGCTCGCTTCAAGGAAATTTTTTATTTCTTCCCACCAGCCATTCCTCAGAAGGAAGGTTGGGCAATCTACTTCCATAATAATACCACCTCAAAAACCCAAGGTGGGGTCACTATGAGTTGAATCCGACTCAATAGCAGTGAGTTTAGATTTTTGATTTTTATTACCTAGCAGTTTTCAAACAGGGTGTTACTCAGTTTCCACGTATTTTTTTCTTGATCTTCCTATTGTTGATTTCTAATTTTATAATGTTGAGATAAGAGAATATGCTTTGTAGAATATCATTGTTTTTAAATTTATTGAGTCTTGCTTGGTGGCCTAATATATAGTCTACCCTGAAGAATGCTCTGTGTGTGGTAGAAAAGAATGCATATTGTGCTGTTGTTGCATGGAGTTTTCTGTATATGTCTATGAGGTCAAGTTGGTTGATTGTGTTGTTTAGATCTTCTATGATTTTCCTCATTTTCTTTTTAATGAGTTTCATTCTATTTGTTCTATCCATTGAAAGTAGTATATTAAAATTTTCTATTATTGTGGATTTTTCTATTTCTTTTCTCAATTCTGTTAAAATTTGCATTTTAGGGCTCTTTCCTTGGGTGTACAGATAGATATTTACTATAGTTGTGTCCTCTTGTTTGACCGACCCTTTAATCATTATATAATGTCCTCCCTTGTCTATTGTGGTGGTTTTTGTCTTAAAGTCTATTTAATCAGAAATTAATAATGTCACTACTTTTTTTTTTTTTTTTTGATTGTCATTTTCTTGATTTTTTTCTTTTTTTAACCCCTTGATTATTAGTCTATTTTTGCCTTTGTGTCTAAGGTCTTGTAGATAGCATATTGATGGGTCATGTTATTCTTATCAATTCTGTTACATTCTGTCTCTTTACTGATGCATTTATTCCATTTATATTCAGTGTAATTATTGATATATATGTATGAATGTACTGCTCTCATTTTGCTGTATTTTTTTTATGTAATATTGTTGATTTCTTTGTTCCACATAATTTTCTATGCTGAGTTAAATTTGTTTATGGATTTTCTTATAATTTCTTTCACTGCTGTTATTTTACTATTTACTAAGTCTTTATGATTTTCCTCTTTTTGATTTTGATGAGTGTTGTTGTTGTTGTTGTTATGTGCCGTCGAGTCAGCCCTGACTCATAGCGACCCCTCCTTGGGTTTCCGAGGCAGTATCACTACGGAAGTAGGATTGCCCAACCTTCCTTCTGAGGAGTGGCTGGTGGGTTTGAACCGGCAGCCCTCTGGTTAGCAGTCAAGTGCCTTAGCCACTATGCGATGAGTGTTAGGCTGAAGCAAAACCCAGGCCCCAAAATGTCAGTTGGCAGCTTCCTCTAGATGTCAGGCCCTGAGACAACCCGATAAGACAACCACAGTAGCAGAACCCGCCCAGACTGTAAAGTCCCATGCAGTGACAGACTTCCTCTTCTGAAGCACCCTCATGCTAATTAAGTGCAGACCCCTGCTAACAGCTCATTGAACATTGCCATTTCCTTAAAGGACCCTGTCACTCCCCTGCTGTCTCCAAACAGGTCCTCTCTGTGTCTATAAAAATCCATGCCCCCTGCCCGGGGGTGCAACTTCTCTAGCCCTGCTGTTAGGGTATGAGAACCTCGCCCGGGAGCACCAATAAACTGCTGCTCTGGAACAACTCCGTGTCTTGGTGTCTTGGTAATTCAGCTTTACAATGAGAATATATATTAATTTTATTTGAGGTTACCCTAGGACTTATTATTTTCTTCCCAAGTTGCAAACAATTCATTCTATCCTGAAATCATCTTGATTTATTCTACATTTGGAAGTTCTGTAACTGTACTATTTATCCCCACTTTTTGCTTTGAAATTGTCATTGTTTACTAATTAATGTCTCTGGTTCCCTATTTCGAATCTTGTAGTCTAAAAACACACTGCATACTTAAGTAACACAGACTTAGGTAGAAAATTTAAACAGAGCCAAAGAAAAGAAGGAACTGAACAGATCATTTAAAAAAAAAGAAAAATCCCAATGGCAGAAAAGTTTTGGCCTACATGGCTTCACTGACAAACTTTACCAAACATTCAGATAGCTAACACCAATTCTACTCAACTATTCCAGAATACAGAAAAGGAAGGATCACTCCCATATCATTTTATAAAATAAGCATGTCCATAATACTATAGCCAGGCAAACACAGCACTTAAAAAGAAAGTTATAGGACAATATTCCTCATGAACTTAGATGCAAAAATTCTCAACAAATTCTAGCCAATAGAATCTAACACAATATCAAAATAATAATAATAACAACAACAATAATACATCACAACCAAGTAGGATTATTACCACGTACATATGGATGGTTCAACATTAGAAAAATAATCAACATGATCCACATAAATAAAACAAAGAAAAAGAAAGACAACATGGCTATATCGATTGATGCAGAAAGGGCATTTGACAAAATCTAACACCTATTCCTTGTAAACACATTCAACAAAATAGGAATAGAATGGAAATTCTTCAACCAAATTAAGGGCATATATGCAGAATGAACAGCCAACATTAGTCTCAATGGTAGCAAATGAAAGCACTCCCATTACTGATGGGAATCAGAATAGGATGTTCTTAATCACCACTTCTATTCAACATTATATTGCAAGTCCTAGTCAGAGCAATAAGGCAAGACAGGGAAATAAACAGCAGCCAAATTGCCAATAAATAATTAAATGTATCTCTATTTGCAAATGATATGATCCTATATGCAAAAAATACCAAAGACTCAGCAAGAAAATTGAAAAGATTCAGCAAAGTGGCAGAGAATAAGATCAACATACACAATCAGTTGCTCTACAAAGTTGCTCTACAATCAGTTGCTCTAACAAAAATACCTCTACACTAACAAAGAAACTTAAAGTAATAAAGGAAAGAGTACCAATTACAATAGCCACTCAAAAGATGAAATACTTAGGAATAAATCTAACCTGAGATACAAATGACCTATACAAACTGAAAACCAAACCCACTACCATTGAGTAGATTCTGACTCACAGCAATGCCCATTAGTTTTCCAAGGTGGTAAATCTTTATGAAAGTATATTGTCTCACGTACCTTCCATGGAACAGTTGGTGGGTTTGAACCACCAACCTTCTGGTTAGCAGTCAAGTGCCTTAGGCACTACACTAGCAGAGCTCCTTAACCTGAGACACAAATGACTAACAGGAAGAAAACTAGAAAACACTACTTCAAGAAAACAAAAGACCCAGAGGGTGTGAGTAGTTGGACCTGTGGGCTCAGTACCATGGTGTCAGGAGACATAAAGCTCTACTGGCATAATATACTACACAAAAGCATCCTACTTTGATGAGTAGTGACTGGGAATTAAAAGCTTGCAAGCAAGTGGACATCTGGATGCAACGATGGGTCTCTCCTCACCCAGAGCAAAAAAGAATGAAGAAAACCAAAGACTCATGGAAACAATTACCCCAAGGGACTGGTACACCATGCAGTCCTTAGCCTATACAACTATGAGACCAGAGGAACTAGATAGTGCCTGGCTATCACTGTTAAACATTCGGAGGGGGATCTATGTAGGAGATCCTAGATGGAGTGGCAGAACAATGTGGAACAAAACTCTAAATCATAAAAAAAGGGGAAACAGTTTTTTTGGTCTGATAGAACCTGGTGGAACCCCTGAGACTATTGTCCCTAGCTGCCCTTCAAGTCTGGAATTGAACCCACTCCTGTGGCTGCCAGCCAAACAAAATACAAGCATAAGATCTGAAAATTTTCATTAGGTAGATACACTCATTAGAGGCATCAATCATGAGAGAATAGAAGGGCTGTGTATGCACAGGGAGACAGCTCGTGGGGCAGGAGTGCATGGGAGGGAAGGACACAGGGAAGAAGTGGCTATGGGGAGAAAGTGGGAAGACAGCTGTTGCATTGTGGGAGATTATAGTCAATGTCATGAGACAAAGGGTATGTGAACTGCTGTATGGAAGATGAATTTGCTCTGTAAACTTTCACCCAAATTACAATAAAAATTAAAAAACAAACAAGAAAGGAAACCAAAAGACACCTGAAAAATAAACCATGCTCATGAATAGGAAGATTGAACATTGTGAAAATATCAATACTACCCAAAGAGATCTACAGGTAGAAGGCAACCCCAATCCAATCCATCATCATTCATTGAAGACAGGGAAAAATTAATCACTAACTTTATATGGAAAGTAAAGAGACCTTGGGTAAGAAAATTCTACTAAAGAAGAACAAAGTAGAAGGCTTCACACTTACCAGTCTTAAAACCTACTGCATAACCATGGTATTCAAAACAGCCTAATAGTGGTATAACAACAGACACACAGACCCATGGAACAGAACAGAGAACCCAGAAGTAAATCCATCCACTTAAAAACAGCTTATCATTGACAAAAAGCCAAAATTCATTAAATGAGGAAGAGAAGTCTCTTTACCAAGAAATGCAAAACTGGCTATCTTTTTTTAAGATAATGAAACAAGACCCATATTTCACAACATACTAAAAAAAAAAAAAGATTTCAAAATGGATCATAGACTTCAATGTAAAACCTAAAATTATAAAGATCATCAAAAATAAATAAATAAAGACAAACTTAGAGGTCCTAAAACATGGCAGAAACAAACTATCAAATATAACTAAAAATGCACAGACACCAGAAGACAAACTAAATGATGGGAACCTCCTAAAAATTAGACACTTATGCATATTAAAAGACTTCGCAAAAGAGTAAAAGGTGAACTGACAGATTGGGATACAAATTTTGGTAACAACATTATCAAACAACAGAGTAATCTATAAAACTTATATAAAACTCCAACATCACAACAATAAAAAGACAAATAATCCAATTAAAATTAGGAAGAAGACGTGAACAGACACTTCACCAAAGAAGACATTCAGGCAGCCAACAAAGGCATGAAGAAACGCTCACGATCATTAGCCATTAGAGAAATACAAATCAAAACAACACATGAGATATCGTGCCATACCGGAATTAATAGTGATGTTCAGTAAAACAGGAAACAATGAACAGTGAGGATATGGAAAGACTCAAACATTCGTACTCTGGTGACAGGATTGTAAAATGGTGCAACCACGGTGGAAAACAGTGTGATGCTTCCTTAAAAAGCTGTAAATAGAAATACCGTATGATCCAACAATCTTATTACTAGCTATATATCCTACAGAAATGAAAGCCATCACATGAATAGATACAAGCACACCCACTTTCATTTACAATAGCAAAAAGATGGAAACAACCTAAATGCCAATCAACGGATAAATGGATAAACAAAATAAGATACAAATACACAATGGAATACTGTGCAACATTAAAAAATAATGATAAATAGGTGTAATGCCACATAACATGGATGAACCCGGTAGATATAATGCTGAGTGAAATTAGTCAATCACAAAAGGGCAAATATTGTATAAGGTCAGTATTATAAAAAGTCAAGAAAGTGTTTTCACACTAAAAGAAAGATTCTTTGATGATTACTAGGGTGGGAGAGGAAGGGAGGGTAAATCACCCATGTATTAACCTGGGTGAAGAGGAAGGTAATATAAAATATGCGGGTTGTCAGCAAAAATGATCAAAAACAAAGAAAGACTTTAGGAGCAGCATAAGAGTTAATAAATAACATATTTTTTTAAAAAGTTGGAACAGTAATACATAAAATAGTGAAGGAAGGCAATGATAAGAATTAAACAGTATTCTAAAAGTTTTATGTTAAAGAGGAATGTATGGTTATTATTTATCACTATTATTATTATTTATTATTATTATTATTATTACAGTTAGACTCTTTGTCAAATAGAATATTAAAAATGTGAGGGTAAAAATAAAACCTGAGTGTAAAACTTCTAAAGTAGAACAACAACAAAAGTGCCATCAGTCAAATAGAAGGCTGGAAAGGAGAATAAATTAACAAAAGCAAACTAAACAAAATTCAAAATATGTATATTAGAAATTATGAAGCTTCTAATAAAACTTAAAGGAAGAAATTCAAATGGATCACTAATTACAATTAATATAAATTAAAGTCATCAATTTACACACTCTTTGAATACACTAAAGTGGATAATGCATTTTGTTTAAAAGAAACACAACTAACATATAATGACAGGGAAGTATAAAAAAAAGAGATGGAAAAAAATTAATTAAGCAATTAGTCGTGAAAGGAAAACTGGTATAGTTAAATTAATTTCAGACAAAATATACTATAAGGCAAAAATAAATATTTAGAGGTAAAATGAGTAATTACAACATGATAAAAAGAACAATTTTCTAATAATAAATCACAAAATATATAGCTATAAAACTGTATAAACAAATGTGAGAAAACTCCAAAAAGAAATTTATGAAGGTAAAATTGAATTCAAATATTTTAATATAGTTAGTTTACTGTCTGATAAATGAAAAAGTAATACTAGAATATGGAAAATTGGGAAAAGACAAATAACACTGTCAGGTAGATAATGTACAGAACTGTAATCCAAATAATTACTGAATTAACATCATTTCCAAACACATGTAGAGCATCTACAAGAACAGACTGCAAAGCATGGTTTAACAAATACAAGAGAGGTCGATACAAGATATCACAATAGGTAGATACAGCACTAAAACAAAGAGCCAGGAAACCAAGTGAAACAGATATGGATGACATTCATGAAACCCAGAATTTCAAAGAAAAGAATAAAGAAATAGATCAAATACATTTCCTGATAAAATGAAATTAAGAGAATTTGTAAAAATCAAACCAATCTTAAAAAAATGCTAAATGTAGGCTTTGTACAGAGAACCAACAAATGCACACAAGAACCAGAGATAAAGACACAGGACAACATCCAAAAATTACCTAGATACAGGAGTATCAGAATAAAATAAACCTACAATACTGGGAGTAAAGAACCAGAGACATCTAATTGCAAATTATGATAACTACAAAGAAAAACAGGAAATAAATATAGTTACTGAATTTCCAAATGGAGAAATTAAGACAATAACAAGATAGAAGGGACTTTAAAAGAAAAAAAAAAAAAAAAACTTGGGGAGAAAATAATAAATTGCAAAGTAACTTCAAAGAAAAATAATAAACCTTCTCACCAAAATAAAAACAAAACAAGAAAATTAAAAAGACTCAGTAAGCACTAAAACAATAGCAATGGAGGAATTTATAAGAAAATTCATAAACAAAATAAAATCAACACAAAAAAATATATGGAACAAAGAAACCATCAGCACCACACACAAAAAAAATAGCAAACTGACAGCAGTAAATTCATACCTATCCATAATTACATTGAATATAAATAAGTTAAATGTAACGATGGAAAAATGTCTATCAAGCAAATGGCAATCAAAAAAGGACAGGAGTGGCAACACTAATATCTGATAAAACTAATATTTTAAACAAAAAGAGCATAAGGGATAATGAAGAGCATTATGTAATGCCAAAGGGTCAATCCAAACACTCACCATTTGGTTGGTTGCACTGTGATGGCTTGCATGTTGCTGTGATGCTTAAACCTATGCCACTGATGTTTCAAATATCAGCAGGGTCATACATGGTGGTCAGGTCTCAAAGAAGCTTCCAGACTAAGACTGACTAGGAAGAAGGACATCTTGGTCCACTTCTGAAAAAACTGGCCACTGAAAACCTGAAGAATGGCAGTGAAACACTGGGTGATATAGTGATGGAAGATGAGCCCCTCAGGTTGGAAGGCACGCGTGCAACTGGGGAAAGGATGCCTCCTCAAGTAGAGTCTCCCTTAATGATATAGATGGAGTAAAGGCTTTGGCACCTTCATATGTGGTTGTGCCATGATTCAAAATGAGAAGGAAAAGCTGTAAACATCCATTACTAATAGGAATATGGAAAGTACAAAGTATGAATCTAGGAAAAGAAATTCTCAAAAATGAAATAGAATGCATAAAGATTGATATCCTAGGCATTACTGAGCTGAAATGGACTGGTACTGTCCATTTTGAATCAGACAATCATATCATCTACTATGGTACGAATAAAAAATTAAAGGGAAATGCATCACATTCATTGTTAAAAAGAACATCTGAAGATCTATATTGAATTATATTGTTGTCAGTGATAGGATAATATCCGTACACTTACAGGGGAAATCAGTTAACACTATTATGCAAATTTTCACATCAACCACTGAAGCCCAAACTCAAACCATCCAGTCAGATCTGACTCAGCGACCCCTCCTTGGATTTCCCAGGTACTATCACTATGGAAGTAGATTGCCCAGTCTTCCTTCTGAGGAGTGGCTGGTAGGGTTGAACTGCCAGCCTTCTGGTTAGCAGTCAAGTGCCTTAGGCACTATGCCACCACTAACACTAAAGATGAAGAAATAGAAAATATTTTTTACCAACTTCTGTAGTCTGAAATTGATGAAATATATAATCAAGATGCCATGATAATTACTAGTGATCTGAACACAAAAATTGGAAACAAAGAATAACCATCGGTAGTTGGAAAATGCAGCTTCGGTGAAAGAAATGATAGGGAAGATCACATGATAGAATTTTGCAAGACCAGTATTTATTCATTACAAATACTTTTTCAACAACATAAAGGGTGATTGTACACATGGACTTCACCAAGTGGACTACACAGGGATCAAATTAACTGCATCTGTGGAAAAAGACTGGAGAAGCTCAGTATCATTAGTCAGAACAATGTCAGGGGCAAAAAAGAGGAACAGGTCATAATTGCTCACATGTAAACTGAAGTTGAAGATGAAGAAATTTAAACAAGTCCAAGATAACCCAAAAATGACCATGAGTATACCCCACCTGAATTTAGAGACCATCTGAAGGACAGATTTGACACATTCAACACCAATGACTGGAGGACCAGAGAAAATGTGGGATAACTTCAAGAACATAAATTATGAAGTAAAAAGTCATTAAAAAAGAAAGAAAGAAAAAAATCAAAGTGGTTGTCATAAGAGACTCTGAAACTTGTTCTTGCATGGAGAGTAGCTAAAGCAAATGTGAGAAATGATGAAATAAAAGAGCTGAACAGAATATTTCAAAGGGAGGCTTGGGAAGACTAAAGAAAGCACTGTAAGGAAATGTGCAAAGTCCTGGAGTTAGAAAACCAAAAGGTAAGAACACAATGGGCATTTCTTTAGCTTAAAGAACTGAAGGAAAAAAGTCAAGATTTGACTTGCCATACTGGAGAATTCAAAGGGCAAAATATTGAACAATGAAGGAAGCATCAAAAGAAAAAGGAAAGAATACACAGAGTCACTGTGACTTGATCGACCTTCAACTATTTCAGGAGGTAGCATATGATCAAGAACAAGTGGTACTGAAGGAAGAAGTCCAAGCTTTGGTAAAGGAATCAGCAAAGAACAAAGGTCCAGGAATTGATGATGTTTCAAAAAACGGATGCAATGCTGGAAGTCCTCACTTGTCTATGCCAAGAAATTGGGAAGACAGCTACCTGGCCAACAGACTGGAAGAGATCCATGGGGAGCTCTGGTAGCATAGTGGCTAAGGCACTTGACTGCTAACCAGAAGGCTGGCGGTTCAAACTC
>NW_006921789.1:3976854-3978515 GCF_000298275.1 Orycteropus afer afer
GGAGGAGGTAACTATGGGGAGGAAGTGGGAGGGGAGCTGCTGCATTGTAAATTTAGGTCAATGACATGAGACAAAGTATATGTGAACTGCTGTATGAAAAGTGAATTTACTCTGTAAATATTCACCCAAATCCTAATAAAAAAAAAAGAAAAACAAGTTTGAAAATGAATGACCTTAACTTCCAGCTTAAAATGCTAGAAAGTTTTTAAAATATATTAATTTGAAATCATTAGAATTATAGGAATTTTGTTTAAACAGAAATTAATCTAATATATAAGTAAGTTGCAATAAAGAGGATTAACCAGTTAAAAGGTGATTATTTGGAAAGAAACTGATAAAACTAAGAAACTCCCAGGGTTGAAGAGGGGTCTTTTGCTGAGGTATGCATCATGGCCTAAAGACATTAACCAATGAATACAGGAGGATAAAATAGTAAAGATAAATTAGAATTATGCTTTTGCTTCTCCCTCGCCATTGCTTTGAGGAAAGCAATACCTGTTCTAAGACCTGCAATTACTTAGAGCTCTGGTTTAAGTGTCCACAGAAGTAAATCAAATGACACAGAGCCTTGTGCTTGTGAAGGAATTAAAAAACAGAAGTCAAACTACCTGGCTTATGGTCTTTTCTCAAAAGCTTTTACAAAAATCCCAAGATTGATAATTTTTCAGTCAAAACTCTTTGCTAATCTGGTGAAATCTATAAATCTCATCTCAAAATATTTGTAAATACAGAAAATAAAATATAACACTATGAAAAAGAAATTAAGTCATCAAAATATTTTAAAAACTGGGTATATACTATGTATACTTTTTAAACAATGTATCAATTAAGAGAGCTGAAAGTCTAAAACCCATTATAATTTCAAAGTAATAATACCGAAATAAGTGCAACTATAAATGACCCCAAAATATTTGTGATTAGTTATTAGTTAAAAAATCTGTGATATGTATTGGTGATAATGCCTACAATACTTTCTGGAAGAAATACTAAAATTGAGTTAGAGAGTAGTGAAAACAAAGATGTAATTTTATTTCATGTTTATGGGTCCCTCTGATCTGAAGGTTTTTTTTTTTTTTTTCTTTAATGCTACTTTCACCCAAGATCAAAGAGTGAAGCCTTGATCTAAGGATTTATTATGTGAAGTGAGATGTATTATTCTATGAATTTATGCTATCTGGATCTTGCCCTATACCTTGTGATTCATTCATCCTCTCAACTCTTGTGTCATGTTAACTAACCAACAGAGGCTGTCATCTAAGCAAAGCATTTCCACAGTAGGCAATATCCTGGAGAGAAAATGAAGGTGGTGGGAGGGGATGGGAAGAAAGGAAATTTCAGATATTTTAGAAGCTCAACCATTTAAAAGGAAAAGCGTATGTCAAATTCCATTAGAATCAGAAATTGTGGGATAAAAAAAATCAAAAATTTTAAGTTAACTCAATATATATAGTAAGAGAAATAAAGAAAGGTATTAGCAATGTGTAAAGAGGACAAAAAAGCCTAAAAAAAGAGTAATAGGAGAAATATTAGCTATAAGAAATATGAGTTGAAGCAAGGAAAATATCCAAACTGAGACAGCTGAAATGCAGATTAGCAAATTAGAAGACCATATGGAGGAATTCACCAAGAAGTAAGAAATAAAAAAATAAAAATAAAAAAAA
>NW_006921789.1:3978615-3984838 GCF_000298275.1 Orycteropus afer afer
AATCTACTTCCGTAGTGATACTGCCTCGGAAACCCAAGGAGGGGTCGCTATGAGTCAGGTCTGACTCGACGGCACATAACAACAACAACAACAACATGAAGAAAGGTGATCTAACAAAGCAGAGAACTTATTGAACAATATCATTAACATCACTAGTAAAAAATTTGTAAGTAATTTTTTTTTACCTGATGATACAAAAGTAAATTTGCAAGTAAAATTTTGTTGAAAATAATTCAAAAATAGTTGCAGTAGTACATCAACAGGGAATTGCCAGAAATTCTAGCCAGATTCAGAGGAAGATCTGAAACTAGGGATATTGTTGCTTGTGTAAGATCGATCTTGGCTGAAAGCAGACAATACTAGAAAGATGTTTACCTGTGTTTTGTTGACTACGCAAAGGCATTTGACTATGTGGACCATAACAAATTATGTATAACATTGTAAGGAATAGGAAATCCAGAACACTTAATTGTGTTCATAGAGGACACTGTACATAGAAAAATATGCAATAATTCAAATGTAACAAAAGGATACTACATGGTTTAAAATCCAAAAAGGTGTGTGTCAGGGTTGTATTCTTTTACAATACTTATTCAATATGTTTTGAGCAAATAATCTGAGATGCTAAGCTATAATAATAAGAAGAATACAGCATCAAAATAGGAGGAAGTCCCATTAACAACCTGCAATTTGCAGATGACATAAACTTGCTTGCTGAAAATGAAGAAGACGTGAAGCACTTACTGATGAAGACCATAGGCTACAGCCTTCGGTATGGATTAAACTTCAACATAAAGAACACAAAAATCAGACCAATAAGTACATCACAATTAATGGAGAAAAGATCATAGTTGTCAAGGATTTCATTTTATTTGGATCTACCACCAATACCCATGGAATCATCAATCAAGTAATCGAGCAAGTTATTGCACAGGGCAAATCTGCTGCAAGTGACATATTTAGTGTTAAAGAGCAAAGATATCATTTTGACAAACAAGGTGCGTTGCCACAAGCCATAGTATTTTCTATAGCTTCATATGTTTGTGACGACTGGAAAATATATAAGGAAAACTGAAGTAGAATTTATGCATTTGAATTGTAGGGTTAATGAAAAATACTGAAAATACTATGGACTGTCAGAAGAATGAACAAGTCTGTCTTGAAAGAAATGTCACTGCAATTTTCCTTGGAAATCAAGAATGACAAGACTTCTTTCATATATTGGTAATGTTATCAGAAGAGACCAGTCCCTGGAGAAGGATATCATGCTTCATAAAGAGGAGGGTCAGGAAAAAAGGAAAAGACCATCAAGGAAATGGATTGACACAGTGGGTGCAAGAATGGGCTCAAGCACAGCAACAATTGTAAAGATGACGAAGGACCAGGCAGTGTTTCATTCTATTGTACACTGGGTAGCAATGACTCAGAACCAACTCGATGGCATATAACAACAACAATAAAGAGTCAATCTAGCAAGAGTACATAACTAGAATAAAAATCTATTCACCCAGTTAAAGAACTCCAAAATATATAACTCGAACTTTAACAGAATTGAAAAGAGAAATGGACAATTCTAAATAATAGTAGGAGACTTTAACAGAACACTTTCAGTGAAAGGATAGAACAACTACAAAGAAACTCAGCAAAGATGCAGAAGATCTAAACAACACAACCACCATGACCTCATAGACATACAAAGAACACTCCACCTAACAATATCACAATACACATTCTTTTCTAGCACACATGAAACATTCTCCAGAACAGATCATATGTTAGATCACAAAGCAAGCCTCAATAAATTTAAAAATATTTAAATATTATGAAATACCTTCTCAGATCACAATGTTGTAATATTAGAAAATGAATAATAGGACAATCAAAGAAAAATAAAATACATGCAAACTGAATAACATTTTGCTTAAAAACTACTGGATAATAGAAGAGATAACAATGAAATAAAAAATTCCTTCAATCAAATAAGAATGAAAATTCAACATACCAAAACCTTTGGGACACAGCAAAGGCAGTGCTCTGAGGACTATTTATTGCAATAAATGTACACATCAAAAACAGAAGAAAGAACTATAATGAATAATTTCAACCAACATCTCCAACGATTAGAAAAATAACTGTAAAAACAGCCTTACCGTCACCAGAAGAAAGGAAATAATTAAGATTAGAGAAGAAATTAATGAAACAAAAAAATAATAGAATCAACAAGACTAGAAGTTGATTCTTTGAAAGGAATGATGAAATTGGCAAAGCACTGGCACACTGAGCAAAAGAAAAGAAAGAGATGATGCAAATAACAAGAATAAGAAGTGAAATAAGCAATACCCAAACTGAAGCAATAGAAATAAAAAAGGATAATAAAAGAATACTATAAAGAACTATACTCCAACAAATTTGAAAAGTTATAGACAAATTTCTAGAAACACACAACTTACTAAAATGAACACAATCTGAGGTGGAAAATTTGAACAGACCTATCACAAGGGAAGAAACAAGTCATTAAAAAAAAAAAAATCCCAACAATAAAAGTCCTGGCTCAGATGGCTTCACTGGTAAATGCTACCAAAATTCAAAAAGCTGATAGCAATTCTATTCAAACTATTTTAGAATATAGAAAAGAATGGAATGCTCTCTAACTCATTCTATGAAGCAAGCATAACCTTGATACAAAAACCAGGCAAAGACCACTAAAAAGAAGATTATAGACCAATATCCCTCATGAACATAGATGCAAAAATTCTTAACAAAGTCCTAGCCAATGCTGTTCTTGTTATGTACTATTGAGTCAGCTCTGACTCATAGCAACCGTATGAACAACAGAACGAAACACTGCCTGGTCCTGCACCAGCCCCATAATCCTTGCTATGTCCAAGCCTATCGAAGAAGCCACTGTGTCAACACATATCCTTGAGGGCCTTTACCCTTTTCAGTGACTATCCACTTTACCAAGCATGACATCCTTTTCCAGGGAATGGTCCCTTCTGACATCATGACCAAAGTACATGAGACGAAGTCTAGCCATTCTCGCTTCCAAGAAGCACTCTGTCTGAACTTTTCCAGGACAGATCCATTTGTTCTTATGGCAGTCCATGGTACTTTCAATATTCTTCACCACCACAACTTAAAAGCAACAACTCTTCTTTGGTCTTCCTCATAGTTGTCCAGCTTTCACATGCGTATCAGGTTATTGAAAACACCATGGCTTGGGTCAGGTTTGCCTTAATCTTCAAAGAGACAGCAGTTTAAAGAAGTCTTTTGCAATAGATTTGCCAGTGCAATATGTCATCTGATGTCTTGACTGTTGCTCCCACTGGTGTTACTTGTGGAACCAAGTTATAAAATCCAACATTTGAAAAAATAATACATCATGACAAAGTGAAATTCATACCAGGTATGCAAAGATGAGTCAACATTAGAAAAACAATCAATGTAATCCACTACATAAATTTAAAAAAAAAAAAAAGGAAAGGAACCACATGATCAAATCAATTGATGCAGAAAAAGGCATTTGAGGAAATCCAACACCCATTCTTGATAAAAATGCTTAACAAAATAAGAACAGAAGGGAAATTCCTCAACATAATTAAGGGTATATACACAAAATCAACAGCTAGCATTAGTCTCAACTGACACAAACTGAAAAGATTCCGCTTGAGACAGCAACCAGAAAAATACGCCCTTTATCACCACTCCTATTCAGTATTGTATTGGAAGTCCTAGCCAGAGCAATAAGGCAAGAAAGAGAAATACAATGCACCCAATTTGGCAAAGAAGTAAAACTATATCTAATTGCCAATGATGATGTTCTAATTGCAGATGCAGATAATAATACAATATCATTTATTATAGCCACCTAAAAGATGAAAAACTGGGAAATAAATCTAACCAGCGATATAAAAGACCTATACAAAGAAAACTACAATATAGTACTACATGAGACCTAACTAAAGGGAAGATACATCATGCTCAAAGACAAGAAGATTGAACATTGTGAAAAGGTAAATATTACCCAAAGCTATCTACAAATATGATGTAATACTGATCCAGATTTCAACATCACTCTTCAAAGACATGTAAAAATTAATCATTAACTTTACAGGCAAACAAAAGAGACTCTGGATTACCAAAGTGCTACTGAAGAAGAACAAAGTAGGAGGCTTCACACTCCCTGAACTCAAAACCTACTCTACAGTCACAGAAGTCCAAACAGCCTGGTATTGGTCAAATACAGCCCGATGGAACAAAATTAAGAATCCAGAAGTAAATCCATCCACCTACGGACAGCTGATCTTTGACAAAGGGCTGAAACCCATTAAATGGGGAAGAGATAATCTTTTTAACATATGGTGCTAGTAAAATTGGATATCCATCTGCAGAAAAATGAAACAGTATCCTTATCTCTTAGGGCGCTCTAGTGGCACAGTGCTTAAGGCATTTGACTGCTAACCAGATGGTTGGTGGTTCAAACCCATCAGTCCCTCCTCAGAAGAAAGGTTGGGCAATCCACTTCTGTAGTGATACCACCTCAGAAACCCAAAGAGGGGTGGATCTTTATCTGTTACCGTATATAAAAGCTCAACTCAAGATGGATGAAAGGCCTAAATGTGAAAACTACTAGTATGGAGAACATTAGAGAAAAATAGGGGTAAACATAATGGAACTAATAAAAGGCATAATATACTATCAAATATAACTAAAAATATACAAACAGCAGAAGGTAAACTAGATGATTAGGACCTCCTAGTTATGTGCATCAAAAGAATTTAACGTAAGAGTAAAATGAGAACATACAGACAGAAACATTATTGGCAACGACATACCTGACAAGGGGCTAATCTGTAAAATTTATAGAAAATCTCAGCACAACAACTAAAAGACAAACTATCCAATTAGGAAATGGTTAGAGGACATAAACAGACACTACACCAAAGAAGACATTCAGATAACTAACAACCACATGAAGAAATGCTCATTATCATTAGACATTAAACAGATACTAATCAAAACAACAATGAGTTATCATCTCATCACAGTACTAATAGCAAACTTCAAAAATACAGAAAACAAAGGCTGGCAAGGATATGGAGAGAGGGGAACCTTCATACACTGCTGGTTACTGTAAAATGGTGCATCTACTGTGGAAAACATTATGGTACTTCCTTAAAAACTTGGAAATAGAAATACCTTATGATCCAGCAATCCCATTAGTAAATATATATCCTAGAGAAATAAAAGCCATGACACAAACAGATATCACTGCACCTGGGGACTCAAGATCATAGTCTCGGGGGTGGTGGTCAGCATTAAGGTCAACTGGCACAACATAGCCCACAAAGACAATGTCCTACATCCTATTTTGGTGAGTAGTAACTAGGGTCATAAAAGCTGGCAAGTAACCATCTAAGGTGCAACTATTGGTCTCTCCCAATCTGGAGCAAAGAAGAGTGAAGAAATCAAAGATACATGGAAACGATTAGTCCAAAGGACAAATGAACCACGTTAACCTCAGCCTCCATGACCCTGATACCACAAGAACTAGATGGTGCCTGGCTACCACTACCAACTGCTCTGAAAAGGATCACATTAGAAGGTCCTGGATAGAATGGGAAAAAATGTGGAATAAAATTCAAAATTACATAAAAGACCAGGGTAATTGATGAGGTAGAGACTGCTGGAACCCCCAAAGACTATGGTCCATGGTCATCCTTCAGACCTGGAATAGAACTCACACCCATGGCTGAATTTTCAGTCAAACAACAAAAGGTTTACAAGGTGAACAACAATTCTAGGAATGTACACACTCCTTAGAATAATCAACCATTTGAGATTTTGGGCAGTGTTTGCCCAAAGACAACGATCTAGAGTCAGGAAGGGTTAAGAGAGAAAGAGGAATGGAAACGAGAAACACAAGGAAGATGTGGGAGGAGTGATGTTATATTGAGGGGACTGCAATCAATGACATAAAACAAAATGTGTGTGAATTGTCCAATGGAAAAATAATTTGCTCTGTAAACTTTCACCCATATCACAATAAAAAGTTTTTAAAAAAGAAAAACAAGGTTTCACTGGAGAATTCTATAAAACATTCAGAGAAGAAGTGATACCAATCCTTCTCAAAGTATTCCAAAACATAGAAAAGGATGGAATCCTCCCTAACTCATTTTATGAAGCAAGCATAACCTTAATACCAAAACCAGGAAAAGACATC
>NW_006921789.1:3989865-4016431 GCF_000298275.1 Orycteropus afer afer
TATAAAGATTAAGGACCTCTGGTGGCACAGTGCCTAAGACATTTGCCTACTAATCAGAACATTGTCGGTTCAAACCCACCAGCCACTCCGTGGAAGGAAGATGAGGCAACCTACTTCCATAAAGATTTACCAACTCAGAAACCAAATGGGGGTCACTATAAGTTGGAATCAACTCCATAACAATAACTTTGGTTTTATATAAAGGATATCAATAGAAATGTAAACACGAAGATAATAGGAACCCCACAAAGACATGGAAAGGAGGAAATACAGATGAGCAAGTATTTGAAAATTATCTATATACATTACTTGGATTCAAAAATCTTAAAATCCTCAGAATGAAAGAATCCTTAAAGTAGTAAATAGGAGCTATTAAGAAACACTGACACATCTATACGCATCATACCAAAACTCATACTTACTGACATTGAGTAGATTCTGACTCATAGTGACCTCCACTGGGTTCCCAAGGTGGCAAATCATAGTAAAATTTAAAAATTAAAGACACATAAAATTTTTTAATTGTACAGAGATGAGGAGTAAATGATAATGCAAAAGAACAAGAACTAAACTGACATCATATTTTTCAGCAGCAACTCTAAATAAGAAAACCATGAAGTATTTTCAAAGTATTGGATGAAAGGATTTATTAATATAGTTAACTAATATAGTTCCTAATACA
Source organism: Orycteropus afer afer (assembly GCF_000298275.1). Lineage (NCBI taxonomy): Eukaryota > Metazoa > Chordata > Mammalia > Tubulidentata > Orycteropodidae > Orycteropus > Orycteropus afer. The sequence goes on from NW_006921789.1 coordinate 3,990,548, forward strand.
TGACTACCACACAGTAAATTATTGGAGGGTGAGAGACTGAGAATAACAGACAAGAATGGAGTAAGGTGACTTAGTTCTATTTTAAATTCTTCCACTGATTATGTGATTATAAACCAAATACCAAATTTGTTGCCATTGAGCCAATTTCAACTCATAGCAGCAACCCTATAGGACAGAGTAGAACTGGCCTAATAAGGCTTCCAAGGCTGTAAAATTTATGGAAGGTGACTTGCCACATCTTTTTCCTATGGAGGGACTTGTGGGTTCGAACCACCAACCATTTGGTTAACAGCCAACTGCTTAACCACTGCATGACCAGGGCTCCTTATGTGACCTGTAACACGTTTTAATTTAGAGCTTTTTTTACCAGTGAAAGAAAGTCTCATACTAGCTTTCCTTTTACTTCATCCTTAATAAATTTTTCTTCATTTGGGTTTCTTTCTTATTTCTAACAGTCTAAGATTCCATCCATATGATAATGGTTATAAATAATTAAGTATATTGTCTGCATATAGTTTTAGTAATCAGTAAATTACTAATATTATCAAGCCTTACTAAGTCCTTAATCTAACTGGGTAGAATGTTCTTTCCTTGTGTGTTTGCATGTTTGCATGTTTTTGGTTAACTTCTTCACTCATGCCTCTTTACTCAATAGTCACTGAGTGTCAGAGTGACCGTCCCTGAAAACTCCATCTAAAATAACCTCTGACAGAAATAGTCAAATTCAGTACACAATGTTCAGAATACCAGGAGATGTAATCAATTTTTAATAGAATTCCTATTTTATATTATATTTTAAATTATAAGAAAAATATTTTAAATAATAAGATAAATATTCCTATAATTCACTTAAACAGGAAAACCTGTACAGGAAATATGTGATAGTGCATTGGGAGATGTGCAGCTGGTAGGGGATTGAGGGAGTAGGAATATAAAAGAGTACAAAACCAGGAGGGGAGCATCAAATATATTAGACTTTACATTGTGTGATAAATTAGTAATTACAAAATACTTTGGAACAAAGTGCTAAGCCACTCCTCACATCATATTAAAAAAAAAAAAAACAACTCACTGCTGTCAAGTCAATGCCAACTTGTAGTCACCCACTTTGGGTTAAAAAAACTAAATTCATATGTATTAAAATTTTATTGTAAAAAAATAAAAAAATGAAAGTACTAAGAATGTATATAGGTAAATATAGAGTAAGAAAGATGTTTTCATATACACCATCAAAGTCAGAAATAACACATAGTACATCAATTGATTTGATTACATGCAAGTGAAACATGATCAAATATTACCAAAAACAAAATTTGAAGATCACTGACAATTTAGAGAAAGTGAACAATAATTTGAAAAATAAAGTCACAATGTGTAAATTAATAAGAGAGATAAAAGAATATTTTAGCAATTTATAGAAAAATAACTTACAATATAAACTGTTTCATTTGACTAGTATCAAAGATATTCTAAAACATTGTTGTTGGTGGTGCCATCGAGTGGATTCTGCCTCATAGTGACCTCATGTACAACAGAACAAAACACTGCCTGGTCCTGTGCCATTCTCATGAGCATTGCCATGAATGAGCCCATTGGCACAGCCACTGTGTCAGTCTATCTCATTGAGAAGCTTCCTCTTTTTCACTGATCCACTACTTTACCAAGCTTGATGACCTCCTCCAGGAACTGGTCCTTCCTGATAACATGTCCAAAGTACATGAGACAAAGTCTTGCATTCTCCCTTCTAAGGAGCATTCTGGCTGTATCTCTTCCAAGACAGATTTGTTTATTCTTCTGACAGTCCATGGTATGTTCAATATTCTACCCCAACACCATAATTTAAAGGCATCAATTCTTCTTCAGTCGTCTTTATTCATTGTCTGGATTTCACATGCATATGAGATGATTGAAAATACCATGGTTTGGATTACATGCACTTTAGTCTTCAGTGTGACATCTTTACTTTTTAACATTTTAAAGAGGGCTTTTGCAGCAGACTTGCCCAGTGCAATACATCACTTGATTTCTTGACATCCCTGAGATGAAAGCAAAATTAAACCTTTGACTTCAATATTTTCTCAGTTTATCATGATACTGTTTATTGTTCCAGTTATGAGGATTTTTTATTTTTTTATTTTTTATGTTGAGGTTTAATCCACCCAAAGCTGTAGTCTTTGATCTCCATCAAAGTGCTTAAATCTTTGTTTTCAGAAAGGTGGTGTCATTTGCATATTGCAGGTTGATAATGAGTGTACCTCCATTCCTGATGCTATGTCCTTCTTCATATATCAAGCTTGTTCAATTATTTGCTTAGCATACAGATTGAATAACTATGGTGAAGGGGTACAACCCTGACACATCCCTTCCCCGATTTTAAACCATGTAATAGAATCTTGGTTTAAGTACAGCTTCCACATGAGCACAAATAAATGTTCTTGAATTCTTATTCTTCACAATGTTATCCATAATGCACTATGATCCATACTGCTAAATGCCTTTGTATAGTCAATAAAAAGGTAAACATCTTTCTGGAAATCTCTGCTTTCTGCTAAGCTTCATTTGGCATCAGTAATTATATCCCTCATTGTCCATTCTCTTTTGAATTTGGTTTGAATTTCTGGCAGCTCCTGGTTGATGTACTGCTGCAACCACATTTAATTATCTTCAGCAAAAGTTTTATTTGGATGTGATATAAAAATATTGTGTAATAATTTCTGCATTCTGTGAGGTCATCTTTCTTTACAATGGGTAAAAATATGGATCTCTTCCAGTGATTGGCCAGATAGCTGTCTTCTAAGTTTCTTGTCACAGATGAGTGAATGCTTTCAGCACTACATCTTTTGTTTAAGCACCTCAATTTTTACTCCAACAATTCCTGGAGCTTTGTTTTTTGATAATTCCTTCAGTCCAGCTTGGACTTCTTTCAGTACCATCGGTTCTTGACCATATACAACCTCATGAAATGGCTGAACATCAAACAATTCTTTTTGATACAGTGATTCTGTGTATTCTGGGTATTCTTCCTGTATCACTCAATATTGTGGACATAGAATCTTTCAGTATTGAAGATCAAAGCTTGCATTTTTCTTTAGTTCTTTCAGCTTCAGAAATGTTAAGCATGTTCTTCACTTTTGATTTTCTAACTCCAGTTTTTTTTGGGGTTTATACCTTTTATTCAGGAGCTCTGGTAGCATAGTGGCTAAAGCACTTGACTGCTAACCAGAAGGCTGGCGGTTCAAACCCACCAGCCACTCCTTGGAAGGAAGGTTGGGCAATCCTACTTCCGTAGTGATACTGCCTCGGAAACCCAAGGAGGGGTCGCTATGAGTCGGGATCGACTCGACGGCACATAACAACAACAACAACAACCTTTTATTCTAATACTTTATTTTGTTGTCTCAAGCAGCCCTCTGAAATCTGTTTGGCAATTTTATTTCATCATTTCTTCCATTCACTTTGGCTACTCTACTCTCAAGAGCAAGTTTCAGAGTCTCCTCTGACATCCATTTTGGTCTTTTATTTCTTTTGTGATTTTTAATGACCTTTTGCTTTTTCCAGGTATGATGTTCTTGATGTCATCTCACAACTCATCTGGTTTTGGTCATTAATGTTCAAGGCATCCAACCTATTCTTGAGATGGTCTCTAAATTCAGGTGGAATATACTCAAGATTATACATTGGCTCTCATTGACTTGCTTTTATTTTCTTTGTCTTCAACTTGAACTTTTATATGAGCAGTTGATGATATGTTCTGCATTTGGCCCCTGGCCTTGCTCTGACTGATGATATTGGGTTTCTACATCATCTCTTTCTAGAGATGTGGTTGATTTGATTTCTGCAATTTCCATCCATTGAAGTATACATGTTTAGTTTCTGTTTATATTGTTGAAATAGGTATTTGCAATAGATATGCCCTTGGTCTTGCAAAATAGTTATTTGCCATAGATATTCCCTTGATCTTGGGCATCATTTCTATCACCAAGGCCCTATTTTCCAACTTGTTGTTGTTTGTTGTTATGTGCCATCGAGTCAGACCCGACTCATAGCGACCCCTCCTTGGGTTTCCAAGGCAGTATCATTATGGAAGTAGATTGTGCCATCTTCCTTCTGAGGAGTGGCTGATGGGTTTGAACCGCCAGCCTTCTGGTTAGCAGTCAAGTACCTTATGCACTACGCTACCAGAGCTCCCTATTTTCCAACTACCAATCCTTTATTTCCAACTTTCACATTCTAATCATCTGTAATCAACACATTCTGATTGAATGTTTGATCAATTTCAGACTGTAGAAGTTGGTAAAAGTCACTTCAACTTTCACATTCATAGTCAGTATGTAAATTTAAATAATAGTTGTATTAACTGGTCTTCTTTGTAGCCATATAGATTTTATCTTATCACTGAGAGTTGTATTTCAGGATAGATCTTGAAATGCTCTTTTAGAGGATGGCCTAACATCATTCTTCTTCAATTTATTATTCTTAGTATAGTAGACAATAACACCGCCGGATTCAAAATGGCCAACACCAGTCCATTTCAGCTCACTAACGTCCAGGATGTTGATCTTTTGTGCTTTATGTCTATTTTGACAATTTCTAATCTTCCTAGATTATTACTTCGTATATTCCACATTCTAATTATTAAGGGACAGTCGTTTCTTCTTACTTGTATCTTGTCACAACATCAAATAAAGGTCCTGAAGCTTTACTCTTTTACATCATTAAAGCTGACTGTACTTAGAAGAGGCTGTTCTTTTCCAGTTGTATTTTGAGAGACTTCCAACCTGAGGGACTTACCTTCAAACACTGTATCAGATAATGTTCCACTGTTATTCATAAGAATTTCACTGTTATTGCTTTGTTTTGTTTTTAATGTTCTTTCCTGGAAGTAGAACATCAATTCCTTTTTTCCCAGTCTGCATTAGACTGGGAGCTCAGCTGATATCTGTCTACAATGGGGGACTCCAATGGTGTCTGAGGTATTGGAGACATCACTTCCAGTTTCACAATAACACACAAGCCACCACAGTAGGCAAACTGACAGATAAGTGGTGGAAATAAAGCAAGTAGCACCAGTTAAATGTAATTTTTTCACTTATCCAAGTGTCAAAGATTTTTTAAGTAGAAATATTCATGCTAATTTGGATATGATAAGATGGGTATTTTCACACTCTACTGGTGAGAATGTAAACTGGCATAATAACATTCCTGGAGAGCAATTTGGGAGTGTCTTTCAAAGAGCTTTAAAAAAATGTTATTTCTTTTAACTCAGTAATTCCACATCTAAGTAGCTGCCTTCAAAAATATAAAAATAAACAACAATGATCATGATGTTATTATTTAAGATTATAAAAAAGAACAGAATTCACAAAGTATCTGACAATAGACTGATTTAACATATTACGAAACACCCCTATGAAAAAGTTGTATCCAAAAATATTCTTGATTTGAAGAATTTGAAGACCATTGGAGGACTGCCATTATCAAATATTAAATGAAAGACACAAAACCTAAAAATTTATTTAAAATTTGCTCCAAATTTCACAAAATAAAAAATTCATATCATAGAAAGAAAGGTAAAAGGAATAAACCAAAAGTGGTAACAGTTACAGGTCAGCTTGGTATTTTATGTGTACATTAGTCTCTTTTTTATTTTTTCTTGATATGTATTACTTTATAAATAGGAAAATACTAAACTATATCCAAAATAATTTCTTCCATTGTACTGAATCATTACCAAATTGTATCAATTCTGGAAAAATAAAAATTTGTATATATAATAACTCAATAGCACATATTTATAACAAATTTATTACATTGTTTCATAAGATGTATTCAGGAGTCAAACTGTCTTGGTTTGAAAAGTAGCTCTCTGTGCTTTTATTTTGTCATCCGAAAAATTAGCAGCACCAGGGACCTTAGACTATTACTACGACAAATAATAATAGCAACATCTCTCTCAAGGCATGTTTGTGAAGATCAATTGAGTAAAATAAATATGAAGCATTAAATAGAATGCTTTTACATTTAATAAATGCAATATAAGGGCTTAGACACACACACACACACACACACACACACACACACTAGTTGTACTAGTGAAATAATAATTATTTAATGCCCAATTGATTATATTTTACTTCTCTTGAGGTGAACACAAATAAACTAAACAATTTGGAGTTCAGTTCTAATCTAGGTAGTTGGACAAACCCTATAGTTACTATATTCAAGTGACATTTATCCACAAGAGGTTTCAGACCCAGATAAGTGATCAAATAAATATAGTGGAATAATTAAATAGTGGGAACTATCACCTAGCCAAATTATCAAGAGTTTCCCTTTGATAAATGAGAAATTTTACTACCTTTACTACCAATTTAATCAGACTAAATTCTGTTGATGTCCTTGATTGGGTAATTATATAATGAGATTTGGAAAGTAACTGCAATAAATCTGTCTTAATATCTACACAGACTCCATGAGGAACGTCTTGGACCTATTCCTCTTCTTACATTCCCCACTGGTTTATTCAAATCTAAGTGCCTGTGTGCAGAGAGTCACTAATACAGCAGCATAATTTTTAATATATTTTAAGACTAGAGAAGGGAAAATGAACTTTGGTTTATTTTAAACTTTCTGTTCAAAGAAAGGTAATACTAAATTCTAATGGGAATCCATTTCTTATTTGTTTTCCAAGGAGCAAGCCATGCATTTCTTTTTTGTTATGGATTGAATTGTGCAATCCCCCCCCCCAAAAAAAAAAAAAATCTGTTGGAAACCTAACCCCTATCACTCAAATCTCATTTGTAATTAAGGTTTTCTTTGCTATATTTATTAGGCTATATCACTGTACCAGCACTTATCTGTCAGCTTATTGTACTGTTTGCTTGCATGCCACCAATATTTCAAGTACAAGTAGAGTCACCCATAATGGACAAGTTTCAATGGGGCTTTCTGACTAAGACAGACTGGAAAGGAGGACCTGGCAATCTACTTCTGGGGGAAAAAAAAAAAACGGCCAGTGAAAACCTTATGAATAAAAGCAGAACATTGTCTGATATAGTGCCAGAAGATAAACCCCTTGGGTTGGAAGGCACTCAAAATATGATTAGGGACATGCTGCCTCCTTAAAATACAATCAACTTTAATGATAGAGATGTAGTAAAGCTTCAGGGCCTTCATATGATGCTGTGGCAAGATACAAAATGAAAAGAAAAAGCTGCAAACATCCATTAATAATCAGAACATGGAATGTACAAAGTATGAATCTAGGAAAACTGTAAAACATCAAAAATGAAATGAAACATAAAAGATTAATATCCTAGGCATTAGTTAGAGGAAATGGACTGATACTGGCCATTTCGAATCAGACAATCTTATCGTCTACTATGCCAGGAATGACAAATCGAAGAGGAATGGATCACATCCATCTTAAAAATTTTCTAAGAAAATTTCAAGACAGAATACCAATTGTGATGTTTCACCAAATGAATGCTATGCTGAAAGCATTCATTCATCTATACCAAGAAATATGGAAGAGAGTTTCCTGACCAATCAACTGAAAGAGATCTACATTTGTGCCTATTCCACAGAAAGGTTATTTAACATAATGTGGGAATTATGGAACAATATCATTAACATCACATGCAAGTAAAATTTTGCCAAAGATAATTAAAAAATGGTTGCAGCAGCACACAGACACAGATAGCCAGAAATTCAAACTGGATTCAGAAAAGAACATGGAATGAGGGTTATAAATGCTGATGTCAGAAGGATCTTTGTTGAAAGCAGAGAATAGTAGATAGATGTTTACCTGTGTGCAAAGGCATTTGACTGTGTGGGTCACAACAAATTATGGGCAACATTGGGAAAAATGAGAATTTCAGAACACTTAATGCTGCTCGTGTGAATCCTGTACATAAACTGAGAGGCAATCATTACAACAGAACGTGGGGCCACTACATTGTTTAAAATTAAGCAAACTGGAATTTGAGGTTTTATCCTTTTATCATGCATATTCAATCTATATCATGAGAAGAAAATCTGAAAACCTGGACTATATGAAGAGGAATGTAACATAAGGATTGGAGGAAGACTCATTATCAACCTGTGATATGCAGATGACACCACCTCGCCTGCTGAAATTGAGGAGTACTTGAAACACTTAATGATGGTGATCAAAGACTACAGTCTTTAGTATAGATTGCATCTTAACATGAACAAAACAAAAAGACTCACAACTGGACCAATAAGCAAGATCAAGATAAACAGAAAAAAAGATTGAAGTGGTCAAGGACTTCTCTTTACTTGGATCCACAATCAATATTCATGGGAAGAAGCAGTCAAGAAATCACATGACATATTCCATTGGGAAAACCTATTGCAAAAAATCTCCTTAAAGTGTTTAAAAGTAAAGATGTCACTGTGAGGAGTAAATTGCATCTGACTCAAGCCATGGTATTTTTAATCATCTCACATGCATAGGAAAGCTAGACAATGACTAAGGAAGACCAAAGAAAATTGATGTCTTTCAATTATGGTGTTGGGGTAGAATATTGAATATATCACAGACTGACAGATGAATAAACCAATCTGTCTCGGAAAAGGTACAGCCAGAATACTCCTTAGAAGGGAGGATGACGAGACTAAGAAACAAAGACATCGTCTATATCATTTTAATGCCACTCATAAGATTTGGTTCTGTTAACCTGAAATGCAATGGCTCGTTTGTTTCCAGCACTAATCTTCATATGCTTTACACATTTCATTTGTGCAAATGCAAACAAGAAAAATCGAGGCTCAGAGAAGAGGAGTTGCCTAAGCTCAAATAAAAATAAGTGGCAGAAATAAAATATACCCCAATTCTCTAAATTAAATCTACTATATTTTCAACTCTTCAAAAATATCCCCACAACTTGTTCATCTTTTTTTACATATCACAGTCAGCATTTCTTTCTAGTTCCCTTCAATGGTAGCTGCAAATCTTCATGACTACCTCCTGTCCCTGACTTGACTCCTATCTCTCTCACTTCTATAACTTCTCAAACAAAATAAATAACAAAAATGAACTTGTGTTTATTCCCTCAAAGTAAGACCTTCCCTCAAATCATGACAAATTTTCTTACATTGTGGACATTTACTCTTTTTTCCTGTCCCAAAGGACAGGACTGTTTCACTTCCTTCCTGGTTTTCATTAGGTTTCTCACACCTACCTTAGTCTGTGATCTGGAGCGGGCACATGGCCAGAGTAAGTCAAGAAGAAAACTTCTGTGGATTAATACCACACACTAGGAGTAAAAGGACTCTTTTCCCTTGAGTTTGCTAAAATCAGCAGAGGGAAATTTGGAGCTTCCATTGACGACATAACTAGAAGCATGGAATAAGCCTATATGCAGAATTAAGCCAGCATTATAAGGGACACCGATTGTCACAGCTTGATGACTTTGATCTCTAGATCCAGCTCCATAGAAGCCAATTTCATCCCTGAACCACCCAATTATGAAAGCTAACTATTTATTTTGTTGGCTTATGATATTTTGGATTGGTATTCTGTAGTCTGCAATAGTTTCATTTCTTACTTCTTCCCCTCCTCTTCATTCCTCCTCTATTTTCTTTCTTCTTCTCTCTTGTCCAGGGCTAGATATATATCTACCTGTATTCTATGTCTCATCCATTCCATCTCCTCAGGAACTTCATTTCATTAAATTATTCTATCATTGTCTTATTTTCTATGTATTCTAAAGTTGTCTTTCAGTTTTTTTTTTTCCCCTTATTATATGCAAACAGCCCTTTCATATAACAAATGAACACAGATATCTTGTATGCTATATCCTTCTCTTCTTACATCCTTTTCTTCCTAATTTCCTTTGCAGGTAAGCTTTCTGTGAAGATAGTCTGTACATGTTTTCTACACTTTTTCATATTAAATATGCTACTTAGACACTTTTAACTGGTTTCAACCCTGATTAAGCTATAGAAATGCCTCATGTAATAATCATAATGTTGTTGTTGTTATGTGCCGTCGAGCCAAACCCGACTCATAGTGACCCCTCCTTGGGTTTCCGAGGCAGTATCACTACGGAGTAGGATTGCCCAACCTTCCTTCCAAGGAGTGTCTGGTGGGTTTGAACCGCCAGCAGTCTGGTTAGCAGGCAAGTGTCTTAGCCACTATGCTACCAGAGCTCCCAATAATCATAATAGACATCTATTTTATAAATCCAATATTTACTTCTCTGTGCTTGTTTTACTCCAATGCATGACACTGTCGATTACTAATACCATGCAATCTTCTTTCTTTGGTTTCCATGCTTCCATTTCCTTTTCATTTTCCTCATACCTCTTTCATTATTCAACCTCAAGCACCCTTATGGGCTCTGTTTCTATGCCTATCTCTTAAAAACTGTCACTACTTACAGTTTCATTCACTTTCCATTGCTTAATCTGCCATCTGCATATAAATGACACTCATAACCACATTGTAGTCCATACCTACCTCCTGAATTCTAAGTAATATCCAAAAGGCTACTGATGCCCATTCAAATTAGATACATAGATATCTCAAGCTCAGCACCTAAAATCATGAATTTGTCATCCTCTCCCCCAAAGTGTTCTTCCTCCTCCCTTGTTCTCACAGCTACCCAGATCACACCCTAGACACCTCTCTCTTTCTCCAAATCATAATCATCTATAATCAATCAAGTCTATGGATCCTACTTCCAACAGTCAAATAAATTTTCTTCCTCATATAGAATACTAGCTGCACTACTAGTCTCCATTCTCTGGTGAAGCCCCATCTACTTACCCTCCACAGAGATGTCAGAATGACCCTTTCAAAATGCATTCTTAGTGGGTAATTCCACTTTAATGAGAACTAAAGCACAAATTCCTCCACTTAGCACACAGGAAGGTGTATCTTCAAATCCTGTCTACTTCTTCAATCTCGTCTCCATCACCTATGGCATGTGTCCATTACACAATTACATAAATGCTCCAAGTTCTCTTAAGCTTCCAGGTCTCTACCCATCATATCTATCTAATCTTTCTAGAATTTCCACCTCAATGTCTAATAGGCTAATGAACACATAAAGGACAAATCTTCAGAGCAATTTTCCAAATAGATGGCAAACAGATTGATAATTATGCATGTCATTACCATGTCTAACTATCTTATCTCCTAAAAGCTGTAACATTAAGCTTATTCAAACATTTCTTCTTACATAGTAATACAAGAAAATGATTTTTATATAATTTACCATAAAGTTTTGATTTTTTTGCCAATGTCTCCCTGGAAACCTATCATCAACTCCTAGCAATACTACCATCTCTAGAGGACAGAGTTCCTGCTCAGGCTGTGCTCAACTGGTCAAAAGGGAGACATCAGTTTGCTTCTGAGTTGAGTTATGTCTTTCGACCACTTGAGGTTTTTGTTCTCTTCTTTGCCTTCTCCATAGGTAATTTGTCAGCTTCTCTCTCACTCTGCTCTCAAGTAATCACTATTTATGAGACACTGGAGGCAGAGAACTGCAGTCGTAAAATATCATAACACCATGTTGTCTCCACCAATTTCTCAGAGAAGAAAATGACTCCTCTCCTTCCTTTCATACCATTAGTTGGACGTAATGCCACTTCTTTTAAAATACATTGCTTGTTTAGTTAATAAATAGTCCCAATTAACTGATCTCTTACAATATTTAGCTGTTGGTCTGTTTAGTAGCTGTTTCAGTTGAAAACATTACAGTATTTACATCACTTCTGTAATTTTATAAACCTTTTTAAGAGCAACATGCTAAGGCAAAAAAGATAGAACATACACTTGAGGAATGATTAGTAACAATTGTTGTTTACTGAATAAGTGAATCATTCATTAATTGAGGTTGCAAATATTTGTTGACCTCCCACCTTATATCACTCACCATATAAGAATCTGAAAATTAAGTGGTAGGGAAGATGTAGTTGTTACTCTTAACTTCAGTTTTCTAATGAGTAGTCTTATTTGTAACAAAAATTTGCACACCATGGAAGATGGTTTGCTTTTGAACAGCAGATTTTGGTTCCTGCATTTATTGGAGATCTGAAGAAAAGAATAGTGAATTACACATGTTTGAGATCAAATGTAAGAGATCTGAGTAATCAGAGACTGACTAGTGTGTGTGTGTGTGTGTGTGTGTGTGTGTAAATATGTGATTATTCCATTCAAAGTGGCCAATGCCAGTCCATTTCAGCTCACTAATGCCTAGGACATCTTCTTTCAAGAGTCCCATTTCATATCCTATAACTTCCAATTCTCCAAGATTCATGTTTGATGCATTATTTATGGATGTTTGCAGATGTTTCTTCTCATTTTGAGTCATGCCACATCAGCAAATGAAGGTCCTAAGGCTTTACTCCATTCAAATCATTGAGGTCAATTCAACTATGAGGAGACAGCTCCTTCCCAGTCATATTCTGAGTACCTTCCAAGCTGAGGCTCTCACCTTCCAGCACAAAATCAGACAAATTCCTCTGCTATTTATAACGCTTTCACTGGACAAGTTTTTTAGTAGATCACTAGGTGTTTCTTCCAAGTTTGTCATAGTCTGGAAGCTCTGTTGAAACCTTTCAATTGTGGTTGACCCTGCTACTATTTGAAATATCAGCACAATAGTTTCCAGCATCACAGCAACACATAAGTCACCACAGTAGGACAAACTTATTACTATACTAAGATGACAAATTGAAGAGGAATTGTTCTGCATTCATCATCAAAAAGAATGTTTCAAGATATATCATGAAGTACAACACTGTCAGTGGTAGGATAATATTGATATGCCTACAAGAAAGGCCATTTAATATGACCCTATTGACACCAACCATTAATGTCAAAGATGAAGAAACTAAAGACTTGTACTAACTTCTGTAGTCTGAAATTAATCAAACATGCAATCAAGTTGTATTGATAATTACTGGTGATTGGACTGCAAAAGTTGGAAATATAGAAAGATCAATAATTGGAAAATATGGCTATGGGGATAGAAACTATGCTGAGATCACATGATAAAATGTTGCAAGACCAATCATTTATTCATTGGAAATACATTTTTTTTTCAACAACATCAATGGTGACTATACAGTGGACTTCACTGGATAGAATACACAGGAATCCAATCAATTTCATCTGTGGAAAGAGATGATAGAGAAACTCAACATCATCAGTTAGAACAAGGTCAAAGGCTGACTGTGGAACAGATCATCAATTGCTCATATGTAACTTCAAGTTGAAACTGAGTAAAACAAAAACAATTCAAGAGAGTCAAAGTATGATCTTGAGCATATTCACCCTGATTTTAGAGGCAATCTCAAGAACAGATTTCAGGCATGGATGACTAATGACTGAAACCAGACAAATCATTGGATGACATCAAGTCAAGAAATTCATACATGAAGAAACAAAAGATCATTAAAAAAGAAAGGAAAACAACTATTGGTCTCTCTCTATCTGCAGTAAAGAGGAGTGAAGAAAATCAAAGACACAAGGAAACAATTTGTTCAAAGGACCAAAGGACTATTCAAACCACAGCCTCCATTACCCAAGAAGACCAGAAGAACTAGATGGTACCTGGCTTCCACTACAGACCATTCTGATCAGTCCTGGACAGAACAGAGAAAAAGAACAAAACTTAAAAAAAAAAAAAAAAGAACAAAATTCAAAACCATTCAAAGGACCAGACTTACTAGTGTGATAGAGACTGGAAACAGACTGTGGCCTTAAATCACCCTTCAAATATGGTACTGAACCTACTCCTTGGGGATCACCATTCAGCCAAACAATATAAACTTATAACCAAAATCATTGCTATCCAGATGATTCTGACTCATAGCAATCTTCATTGGGTTCCCAAAGCTAAAAAAGCAGATCTCATCTTTCTTCGACAGAGCAGCTGTTGGACTGAACTGCTGATCTTCCAGTTAGCAGCCTAATGCCTTCACCACTACATCACCAGGGCCAAACAACAAACAGGCTTATAAACTGAACAATAACACTTGTGAGGAGTGTACTTCTCAGAACAATGAACTATACCAGCCCAAAGAGCAGCATTTGCCCCCAATCTAAGCTCATAAGGCAGGAAGGGGCAAGAATGAAGGAGAAATGGATACAAGGAAGCAATGGAAAAAGTAGGAAGAGTGCTGTTACCTTGGATTGCCAGAAGAATGAACTAATCTATCTTGGAAGAAGTACAGCCAGAATGCTCCTTAGAAGGGAGGATGGTGAGACTTCATCTTACACTTTGGAAATGTTAACAGGAGTGACCAGTCCCTTGGAAAGGACATTATGCTTGGTAAAGTAAAGGGTTAGCAAAAAGGAAGACTATTTTCAATGATATGGATTGACACAATGGCTACAACAATGGGCTCAAACATAGTAATGATACATATATATATATATATGTTTTGTATATATATATATATATACAAAAAAACCCAATATATATACACACACACACACATATATATATCACACACATATATGTATATCTCACACACACACATATATGTCATATACACATACCACACACACATATATAAAAAAATTCACTGCCATCGAGTCAGTTTCAACTCATAGCTACCCCTCCTTGGGTTTCTGAGGTGGTATCTCTATAGAAGTAGATATAGAGAGAGATATCTAGATATCTAGATACATAGATATATAGATATATATGTGCATATATACATGTGGATACATGCTCACATATACCACATACACACTATACACACAGGTATTATATATACTTAAAATCTACAATGAGGAAATTCATTAATTAATCAGTAAACAACAGAATGATTCACTTTGGGGTAAGTTTAAAGCATTATACAGATGTAATGTATGTTACTCATTGTATTAATAGCATTTACTATACTATGTCATTTCAATAACGCACTTTTTTCACATATAATTTTCATAAATTTTATAATTATAGTTATAGTAATCATTTAGCAATTATTGGAGGTCTAAATTGTGAATTTTTAAAAAAGTTGCAATATTTACTATTTTCTATCAGAAAATCTATTAGCCAAGGCATATATTTATTTCAGGAAATTTGATGCTGTCTTTAAGATAATACGAAAAACTATCTATTAATTACATATACTATCAGAAAATAAAAATCATTTTAACTTGTTATGCATAATTTCCACTACTTTATGAGGAAATATAATAAATTCATATGTATATTTTATATTAAAATTAACCAAGGAAAACTGTGGTAATTAGTATATCTACATTAATCAAACTGAATGTCAGAATAATCTTTAAATTGTCATATTAGACAAGTGATTCCAGGTTTATCTGTCCTTATAAACAATGCTGACAATTTTTTAATGCTACATATTTGTATGTGAATATATATACTTTTTAATATATATTATACAGGTCCCACCAAGACATGAACTTGGATCGCTGGATTCAGAGTCCAGAGCTCTGGTAGTGTAGTGCCTAGGGCACTTGACTGCTAACCAGAAGGCTGGTGGTTCAAACCCATCAGCCACTCATCAGAAGGTTGGGCAATCTACTTCCATAGTGATATCGTCTCAGAAACCCGAGGAGGAGTCGGTCGCTATGAGTCAGGTCCAACTCGATGGCACAAAACAACAACAACCTACATATACAGATAGACAAATACAGATATTTTTAACAAAGTGTATTGGAATTATTTTCTTTAACATGATTCAATGTTCCACAAAGTAATCGACACTTTTCCAATGTTTGAGTTCAAGAGCTGTTTGTTGAATCAGGTGTTGAGTCAGATTTTTTTCCCCCCAGGTATAAGAAGAACAAATGTTTCATAGAATACTGAAGATCCTACCTCATGCTAGTCAAGGGATGTCATAAGACTTACACATAAAAATAAACTAAACTTCAAAAGTAAAGGCGGAAGGGGAGAAAAAATTACACACAGTGCTCTATCTAAACTTTACTTGAGACCTGGCCTAGGCTAACAACATATTTTACTTCGAGTTTTCTCTGGCTTTGAGGATAAACAAGAGCTCTCTCTCTAATGATACTAGAACAGAGTTTACGATGGAAAGGCAAGACTGTGCCAAATGACCGCAGAGACCAACATTCTTAATTTTGGGAGGTAGGAAATCTGCCGCCTCATTACAGGAACACTGTGTTATTAGCCCGCTGGCATCTCAGCAGCTGTAGAGCACACAGCAGGCTTGTCCTCCTGACCAGCAAAAAGATGCTGAGAAGCTGACTTGAGAATATTTCTTTGGTGAGTGAATAGGGAAAACACACTTTAAAATAGACTAGAAATTATTGCCCAGTGCAAAAAAAAATTCTTTAGTTTTTTTATATATCTATTTTTAACAGACAGTTGTAGGAGTGAGGTGAGATGAAGGAAAGCCATGACAGAGAATGAACTTTCTGGAACAGAGCACATTTGCATCACTCTCTGAGAAATATTCCACAAGGTTCACATTCTTCAAGCAGTAATTATTTCACTAAAGTTTAATGTTTGTATTTTTTTTCTTCCTGGAATTCAAGGCCCATGTTTGAAAATCAAAGCAGGAAAAGGTAAATTCATTCTAAACTTCTTTTCTGCAAATCAGTGTTTTGAACACGTCAGTGCTCATTTTCCACAGTGGGGAATTACTCCCTTTTTTGAACCGAATGGCCAATGATTCAAATAAACAGAGAGGATAATGTCTCCTTTGAAGTTTTGTTTCATTTCTCTAGGAAAGGCCCCGTACTCTTGCTAAGACAGGTCAAATCCCCAATTTGCAGTAATAATCAATACAGATTTCTTATATTTCTTTTTCTTAGACACATAACATTTAAATTTTTCATACAATAATGAATTCACTAATGGGGAAATCTTAATATGAGGAAGGTTTTAAAAGGGAAATTAACAATCCATTGATCTCTGTTGTATACTTAATAACACAATGGCTATCAAGGATTTTGATTTCACATTTACACAAAATACTCCTTACATTTCACACTTGAAAAAGAAATTTACAAGGAACTGGAAGATTTACTCCCTTGGTATATCAGTCTCGTGTGAAACAAATACTAATCTCTGAAAACTATGCTTCTATTAGAATTTACAGGCCAACACTGTTCAATTGTTCATGATGTGAGATCAGTCAAGTCATTTCTTGAGAGGATAGATAAAAACAAATTGCTTATCTCATTTGAGTCAAAAACTCAAGAGTTGAGCAAAATTGCCTAACAGTGCATGAACAACAACTGTTTTGTTTTTTTTTTTAACCTGAGGTTGATGATCAAAAATTACTAAAAACAAGATACCGTAGCCACAGATATTAAATTCTCTAAATACTTGTGTCCTTATGATAATTTTTATAAATGTTCCCATGCCAGGTAAGCCTATTCTTTTATTAGAAATAATAAAAGAGCAATACATTAATTTTTAGCCCAAAGTATTAAATAAAGGATAATTTTAATAAATCCAAAGGGTTTAGTCATATTAATAAATTCCTTCTATCGAAGGCACAATGTACTGAAGGTACTGGGAGTTCCTCAGGGTTAACACAATTTGCTAAGTGAAACTCTCCCCATTTCTATTTAATATAACTCCTAAATCTGCCTCAAGCAAATCTTACCCTTGAAATAATCCTTTCTAGGCAAGTAACATAATTTCCTGTATGGCTCACATTTAAACTCTCTTTATAGGGCAAAATTTAAGGGTAAAACAATAGAATCATCCATAAACACATTATGAAAATATATACCGGGAAGATTTTCTCTGTAGGTAAAAATCAAAATAGGAAGAAGAAAGAAATAGATAGTAAAATACATGCATGGTCAAATTCTAAGAGATATCACCAATGGACACAGTAGGAAGCTAGGCATTTTCAGCTTTATTTTACACTTTCACGTTCCAACATCTTGTCTGTATGTTTGGGGGACCGAGAACACTGTATACTTTTCTTTGGCTATAATTACCCTTTCTTAAGAGAAGGATTACATGTCTCTAAATTCTAAGATGACTTCTCAGTTCCTCTAAATGTTTTACTTCCAGTGAGTTTTATATTAATCCCAAACATTCCTCCCTTAATAACCAAATTTGAATTTCTGGAAGCTGGAATTCATTACCTTCTTTCTTGGAATGTCAACACTGCTAAAATTTGCAAACCCGCCTGCTTCAGCAAAGTTCAGGTTCATGATCTCTAAGCAATCATAAGCCTATCTATTTGCATAGGAATTTCTTTAGTGCACAGGAACATCAAGTCTCAGAGACACAAGTTTAGATACATTAAGTGTGCATAGTTTTAGCACTTAAGTTCTGAAAACATCAAAAATAATTTCTGTGGAAATACAAAAAGAAGAAAACCATATACATTGCAATTCTGCCTTTAATAAACTTTAAACCAAAAACAAAAGCCACTGCCATCAAGTTGATTTCAACTCATAGTGACCCTATAAGACAGAAGAGAACTGGCCTAGAGGATTTCCAAGGCTGTAAATCTTTACAGAAGCAGACTGCTACAATCTTTCTCCCATGGAATGGTTGGTGGGTTCGAATCTCCAAATGCTAGTTCTCACCTGAGAGCTTTAACCACTGTACCACTAGGGCTCCAATAAATTTTTAAAATGTTCTCTAAAAGCCTAAGATTCATTTTGATTACAGCAGCTTTCTGATGCCGAAGTACTATTTATTGGCTTATTATAATTGTTGTTCTTTTTATGTGCCATTGAGTCAGACTTGACTCATAGCAATCCCTCCTTGGGTGTCTGAGGTGGTATCACTACGGAAGTAGATTGCCCAACCTTCCTTCCAAGGAGTAACTGGTGGGTTTGAACTGCCAGCCTTCTGGTTAGCCATCAAGTACCTTAGGAACTATGCTACCAGAGCCCTTATTGTTACTAGAATTTTTTTTTATGTATGTGTTTCTTTGTAGTCTCTCTCTCAAAGTTTGCCACCTTCACTGCACTAAACTAATTTATTAGGAGCTGCCTTTATTTCCTTGAGGTTAACCTAAGCCCATCAGAAGTATCCCAAAATGTAATGCTTTTTTTTTTTTTTCCTGTAAGTTCTGAATTTACAAGGCCTTATATTGGTTTTTGTTTATTTTTTGTTTGTTTGTTTGTAATGTTATTCCTGAAGGTCAACATACTCTTTCATTTCAATTTTTCCTAGAAAAAAAATTAGAATTCTAAATTATTCACGATACAGTACATAAGCAATTAGAAGCTAAACATCTCTCAGTATGGATTTCACCTTTGTCTCAAGTTGCATCACTTTGAGATGTCTCCTGTAATCCACTGTCTAAGGAGGGCCATTAGTGTAGACTATATCAGTATTTAGCATTGAAGAGTAAACACTATTGGAGCGTGGGATGGAATTATCAAGATAAATAAACAAGGGTTTTCATCATTAACAAGATCATAACTTGCCATGGGAGACTGGTATATAAACACCTAGTCAAAATAAATTGAGCTGTGTGCTGCAGTAACTGTAATTAATTTGTATTGAGCTGTTCTAGGCACTTAGAAGTGGTGTTTCATTTAATCCTGTAAGAGTTTTAGGAGGTGGGTAGTATTATTATTCTCATTTTGCAGATGAGAAAAGAGAAGATAAAGAAATAACGTACAGTCACACACTAAGCCATGCTCTTTGTCCTGATGCTACAGGTATTATGTGTGTGGAGATGGGGAAGATCTCAGAAAAGTCATCATATGAACATGAATTTAAACTGGGCCATGAATGAATCTGAGAAGATAAAGACAGATGGATGTATCTGGAGAAAGAAATCTCTGGAGACCTGTTGGAAGACACAGGCAACCCTGAGCAGTTACTCATGGGTAAAGCTGATGATAAAAAAGGATATAGTGGCTGCAGAACAGGAGAGACAGAATGTTGAACATAGGATGTGGATCACACTGAATACTCTGCAAAACAGTTCAGACATAACTTTGTATAAAAAGGGGCTCACCAATGGGTTTTAAGCATAAGAGACACACAACAAGGCCTGTGTTTTAGATGTAACACTAGTGACTTATGGAATTGGGCAAGTCAGTTCTAAAGTTGAATCTGAGGACAAAGGTGTCTGAGGATCACCCTCAAATCATTCATAAAATTATAAATATTACATATAATATATACTAAAATGTTATGTATATATAAAGAGAGAGAGAGTATATGATGAAGCAAATGGAGTAAAATAATAGCAATAGGTGAATCTGCATAAAGGCTGCATAGATGTTCTTTCCACCACTCTCCCCTGTCATTTTGTTGTACTGTAGTTGCTGGTGGCACAGGGCCTAAGGCATTTGACTGCTAACTAGAAGGCTGGTGTTTCAAATCCACCATCCACTTTGCAGAAGGAAGATGGGGGCAATCTACTTATGTAAAGATTTACTACTTTGGAAACCCAATGGGAGTCATTATGAGTCAGAATTTACTCAGTGTCAGTGGGTTTTTAGTGGCTAATGTTGTGGTGACAATCTGAAGAGAGGATTTGACATACTGAACACTAATGACCGAAGACCAAATGAATTGTGGGATGACATCAAGAGTATCATACATGAGGGCTGGCAGACAATGGTTCTACAAGTGTATTGGTATGTACTGTAAGAATTCACAGGTGTATAGTAGAGCTGACAAGAGACAAGTTTGTAGTCTTCTTGATCACAGCCAGCTACCCAGAGGGACCGAGTAGTTGAACCTGTGGGCTCAGGACCACTGTCACAGAGGACATCAAGCTCAAGTGGCATAACATACTACACAAAATATTGTTCCACCTCCTACTTTGGTGAGTAGCACCTGGGACCTTAAAAGTTTGCAAGCAGCCATCTAGATGCAACGATGAGTCTCTTCTCATCTAGAGCAAAGAAGAATGAAGAAAACCAAAACCAAAGATTCATGGAAAAAATTAGTCCTAGCAACTGGTACACCATGCAATCTGCAGCCTATATGACTATGAGACTAGAACTAGATGGTGTCCGGCTACCACTGTCAACCACTCAGAGGAGGATCTATGTAGGAGATCCTGAATAGAGTGGGAGAACAATGTGGAACAAAGTTCAAAATCATTTGGAAAAAAAAAAAAAAGGGGACCAGGTTTGCTGGTCTGATGGAGCCTGGTGGAATCACTGAGACTATGGCCCCTAGCTGCCCTTCAGGTCTGGAAATTGAACTGCTCCTGTGGCTTCCAGCCAAACAAAAGATGGGCATATGAGTTGAACATTTGCCTGAGGTAGATACACTCCTTGGAGAGAACAATCATGGGAAAAGCAGGGCTGTTTATACACAAGGAGATAGCTCAGGGGGCAGGAGTGCATGGAGGGATAGATACAGGGAAGTGGTAGTTATGGGGAGGAAGTGGGAGGGGAGCTGTTGCATTGGGGTAAATTGTAGTCAATGTCATGAGACAAAGTGAACTGCTGTATGTAAACTCTCACCCAAATCACAATTAAAAAAAAAAAAAGTATCATACATGAAGAAAGCAAAAGGTCATTAAAAATACAAGAAAGGAAGAAAAAAACAAAATGAATGTCAGAAGAGACTCTGAAACTTGCTCTTGAGTGGAGAGTAGCTAAAGTAAATGGGAGCTATGACAACATAAAAGAACTGAAGATTTCAAAGAGCAGTATGAGAAGACAAAGTAAAGTATTATAATGAAATGTGCAAAGACCTGGAATGAGAAAACCTTGATGGAAGAACATGCTCAACACTTTTCAAGCTGAAAGAACTGAAGAAAAAAAATCTATGCTTCAAGTTGCTATATGAAGGATTCTAAGAGGAAAATACTGACCAATGCAGGAAGCAACAAAACAAAACAAAAGGAATGCACAGAGTCACTATATCAAAAAGAACTGGTCAATGTTCAACCATTTCAGGAGATAGCATATAGTAAAGAACCAATGGCACTGAAAGAAGAAGTCTAAGCTGCACTGAAGGAACTGGAGAAAAGCAAGGCTTCAGGAATTGACAGAACACCCATGGAGATGTTTCAACAAAATGATATAGCACTGGGATTTTCAAAATGAAGTCTTGTCAGTAACTACCATGTTAATTCCCTCTGGCATCTGAGTCCCTGAAAAACTAAGTACAGCAGTTTGCATTGAGGATTCTGGTGCTCTGAACAGCTCACTGATTCAGAATGCACCAAACTCAGGGGAGTAGGATTGGAAAGGAGAAAGGGACAGGGGAAAAAAATAATAAGATCAAGAGATCCACCCTGCAGAGCACCA
Organism: Orycteropus afer afer; assembly: GCF_000298275.1. NCBI lineage: Eukaryota > Metazoa > Chordata > Mammalia > Tubulidentata > Orycteropodidae > Orycteropus > Orycteropus afer. The sequence continues at coordinate 4,012,737 of NW_006921789.1, forward strand.
ACAGGCAGCCAAGAAAGGCCATCAGAGACCTCCCTGGGGGACCACCAACCAGCAGGCAAGAGTGGCCATCAGAGACTTCCCTGGGTTAAGGAAGAAGATGCACCACGCCAGCATACCAGTGACCACACCAGCATATCAGTGTCACCCAAGGATCTACCTTCAGCACCTGATTTTATCAGTAACTTGGGTTGGCTAGGGGCAGGTGGGCACATCCAGTGTCACTGAAACCTGAGCAGAGAGTCCACTGGTGCTCCGAGAGGGTGGACCCAGGGAGGCGCCCCTACAGTTGATCACTGGACAGGTTTGGGACGGGTTTGGGACAGCTTTGTGGCACTGAGGGGCCCCACACTTGACTTTTTCAGTAATATTATGACCACTGGATCTGAGCAGACACTGGCCTGACTCTAGCACTGCTGAAACCGAGTGGATCTTTGGCACCACAAGGTTGTAGGGGGGCAGAGAGTAACTCCCATGGTGGGTAGGATGTGGGCCAGAGATGCAAGTCTGTGGGCTCTGGGAAGAACTCCCACCACAGATTGCAGTCTGGGCTGGCACTGCAGATGGGGGCATCCAGAGAGGAATTCCTGCAGCGGATCACAGAGCTGGGCAATTGTCTTGGGTCGGCTTTTTGGTGCCAAGGGGCATCAGGAGCAGGAGTTTTTGCATGTGTCTGAGCCTGGCGGAAAGTGGCGACCCCTAACAACAGGAGTCTTTGCTGAACTTGAGCTGCAGGCCTGTGAATAACAGTACAACATCATCATTAGCAGCCTCCTCAAAGCCCTAGAAACCACCCCTAGCAACGAGGAGCTTTCCTTCTTCCACTCTTCTGCTCTCACCTTCTCTGCCAATACCCTCATTCATCCAATAGAAGAAACCACATTCAGCCACCATAATACCTCCTGGTTCAAATTCTAAACCCTCTTTATGACAAACAGAAACCTATATCCACACTCCCCAGAGTGATTCCATCATCACAAAGAAAACTGCAGAGCAACCCAGCATACCTGAATTAATAACTACAAAAATGAAACACACCAGCTCTACTTTTTCAAAATATTATGTCATAAAACCAAGACAAAACAAATCAATACATAACCAACAGACAACCTCAAAATGTCTAGGAAACAACAGGCAACCTCAAATCAAACAAACAAACAAAAAAAAAAAACAGGACAAGGCATTAGAAGCAAAGCCACAAAGATCTCATTAAACATGGAGGAAGAGGAGGCAATAGAATTACCTGAGAAGGAATTTAGAAGACATGTTTATAGAGCTTTACAAGAGCCTAAGAAAACTCCAAACAGAAGCAGGGACAACACAGACAGTTCCCTGGAAGAACTCAGGAAAACCATGCAAGAACAAAATAACAAGATTAATGTACAATCAGAACTCATAAAAAAAACAGCAGTTAGAAATCCAGAAGACGAATACCAAAATTACAGAACTTCACAATACAGTAGAAGCACAATAGAATAAGATAGAACTGGCTGAAGAATGCATATTCCAACTAGAAGACAAATCCCTGGGCACCAGCTTCTATGAAGAAAAATCAGAGCAAAGATTTAAGAGAAATGAAGAGAACCTAAGAATTATATGGAATAACATGAAAAGAAACAGCATAAGACTCATTGGAATTCCAGAACAAGAAGAGGCAGAAAAAAAATAAAAAGAAAGAAAAACTGTGGAAGACCTACTAACAGAAAACTTCCCCCATGTCATGAAGGAAGAAAAGATATTTTTCCAACAAGGTCATAGAACCCCACACAAGATAGATCCCAAGAGAAAAACACTGAGGCATATTATAATCAAACTATCTAAAACAAAAGACAAAGAAAAAATTTTGAGAATTGCCCGGGACAAAAGAAATATTACTTATAATAATCAAACAGCTAGGCTGAGCTCTGATTACTCAACAGAAACCATGCAGGCAAGAAGGCAATGGGATGGCATATATAAAACACTGAAGGAAAAGAACTTCCAACCAAGAGTCCTATATCAAGCCAAATTATCCATCAAATAAGAGGGTAAAATCAAGGTATTTCCAGACAAACAGAAATTAAGGTATTTTGTGAAAGCCAGATCAACTCTACAAGAAATGCTTACAGAAGTCCTTCCAATAGAGACCCCACAACAGAGATCAACAAAACCAGGATACGTGACATCAACACTAAAGCCAAATCAGAAATAGAAACTCAAAATAAGATCATAAAACATTGTGCACTAAAAACCAAGGAAGTCAATCAACACACAACATCAGCAACTAACCTATTAGAGGGAATAAAAGTTCTAGGTACAAACTTCCAAATGGAGAGGAAAACAGGACAATGTCCTCACAGAATGCACTGTTCTATAAATGTAGAGACAAGAATGTACTCCAAAGTAACCACAGAGAAAAGTAACAATCCCACTAAGCAAATCCGGAAGGTAGGAAAACATATGGGTTTAATAAGCACAAAACCAACAATAAAGAAGAAAAGAGAGGAAGCATTAGGCAACAAACTGAACTCAGAATAGAAAAGTATATGGACCAAGGAAACACCAACAACATGACAAAAAAACACAATAGAATGACACCAATGAATGCATACCTATCACTAATTACACTCAATGTGAATGGACTAAATGCAGCAATCAAGAGAAAGAGAGTGGCAGGCTGGAAAAGAAAAGAGGACCCATCAATATACTGCCTACAAGAGACCCACCTTAGATACAAAGATAAAAATAAATTAAGAGTTAAGGGATGGAAAAAATATATATACCAAGCCAATGGTAACCAAAAAGAGCAGGAGTGGCAATATTAATTTCTGATAAAATAGACATTCATGTGAAAAACCTCATTAGAAACAAAGAAGGACATTATATGATGCTGAAAGGGTCAATTGAAAAAGAACATGTTACAATAATAAATATTTATGCACCTAACAGAAGTGCTCCAAAATATGTGAAGCAAATATTAATTGAATTAAAAGGGACAATAGATGACTCTACAATAGTAGTAGGAGATTTTAACACACTACTTTCAAAGAGGGACAGGCCAACTAGAAAAAAAACTCAACAAAGATACAGAAGAACTCAGCAATACAATCACCTAACTCAACCTCAGAGGCATATACAGAGCATTTCACCCAACAAAAGCACAATTCATATTCTTCTCCCATGCACATGGATCCTTCTCCAGAATAGACCATATGTTAGGACATAAAACAAGCCTTAATAAATTCAAAAGCATTGAAATACTACAAAGCATCTTCTTGGACCACAATGCTATAGAATTAGAAATGAATAATAGAAAAATCAAGGAAAAAACATCAAACATATGGAAGCTGAACAATTCACTGCTCAAAAACTAATGGGTAATAGAATAAATAAAATATGAAATAAAAAAAATCCCTAGAAACAAATGAGAATGAAGATACATCATACCAAAACTTATGGGACACAGAAACAAGTACTCAGAGGAGAGTTTATAGCAATAAATGCATACATCAAAAAAGAGGAAAGAAACAAAATCAACATTCTAACTCACTGACTCCAGCAACTAGAAATAGAACAACAAAAGAATCCTACAGTATCCATTGTTGTTGTTGTTGTTATGTGCCATCGAGTTGGACCCAACTCACAGTGACCCTTCCTTCGGTTTCCAAGGTGGTTTCACTATGGAAGTAGATTGCCCAACCTTCCTTCTGAGGAGTGGC
>NW_006921789.1:4017706-4020503 GCF_000298275.1 Orycteropus afer afer
GGAAACAATATCATTTACAATAGCTACTAAAAAGATAAAATATCTAGGAATAAACCTCACCAGAGACACAAAAGACCTATACAAATAAAACTATAAAACACTGCTACAAAAGACAACAAGGGCACTACATTAATGGAAGAACCTACCTTGTTCATGGATAGGCAGACTGAATATTGTGAAAATGTTAATACTACCTAAAGCAATCTACACATTTAACACAATCCTGATCCAGATTTCAACAAAATTTTTTAAGGATATGGAAAAACCAATTACTAATTTTATGTGGAAAGGAAAGAGACCTCAGATAAGCAGAGCACTTCTCAAGAAGAAGAACAAAGTGGGAGGTCTCACACTCCTAGATCTGAAGAACTACAAGGCAGCCACAGGAGTCAAAATAGCATGGTATTAGTGCAATAATAGACAGATAGACCAAAGGAACAGAATCAAAATTCCAGATATAGACCCATCCATCTATGGACAACTGATCTTTGACAAAGATCCAAAACCCATTAAATAGGGAAGGGACAGCTTCTTTAACAAATGGTGCTGGCAGAACTGGATATCCACCTGCAGAAAAATGAAACAAGACCCATACCTCACCTCAGACACAAAAACAACCTCAAGGTGGACCAAAGACTTAGATGTAAAACCCAAAACTATAAAATTCATCAAAGATAAAATAGGGGCAAATCTGTGAGCCCTAATGTATGGCATAAATAGACTATCAAGCATAACCCAGAATACACAGGAGTTAGAAGAGGATCTAGATGACTGAGATCTTTTAAAAATTAAATTCTATGCACATCGAAAGACTTTGTCAAAAGGGTAAAAAGAGACCCTACAGATTGGAAGAATATATTTGCCTATGATATATCTGATAAAGGACTTATCTCCAAAACCTATAGAAGACTTCAACACCTCAACACCAAAAAGACAAATAACCCAATTCACAAATGGGCAAAAGAATTGAACAGACACTTCACCAAAGAAGATAAACAGGCAGCCAACAAACCCATGAAAAATTGCTCATGATCATTAATCATTAGAGAGATGCAAATCAAAACAATGATGAGCTATCATCTCATCCCAGTGATAATAGCAAAGTTCAACAGATCAGAAAATAACAAATGCTGGCAAGGTTGTGGACAGACTGGAACTCTTGTGTACTGCTGGTGGGATTGTAAAATGGTACAACCATTGTGGCAAACAGTATGGTGTTTCCTTAAAAAACTGAAAACAGAAGTACCATTTGACCCAGCAATTCCATTACTAGGAATATATCCTAAAGAGATGAGAGATAGCACAAGAACAGACATATGTACACCTATGTTCATCACAGCACAATTCACTATAGTAAAGAGATGGGCACAACCTAAATGCCCATCAATGGATGAATGAATAACCAAATTATGGTTCATGCACACAATGGAATGCTATGCTACATTATAGAACAATGAGGGATAAGTGAATCATCTCACATGTGGATGAACCTGGAATATGTTATGCTGAGTGAAATAAGTTAATCACAGAAAGACAATGCTTTATGAGCCCACTACTGTAAAAAGACAAAGAAGGGTTTGCTTGGAAAAGGGAACTCACATTGTAGGTTACCGGGATGGGGAGGGAAGAAGAGGGATTAATTTTGGGCTAGTTGGTGCCCACATGCTGACGTGGGTAGGGGGAGGGAGGAAAAGGTTTGTGACCACCATGATAACATTGGGAAATGGGAGGACACTGAATTGTGTATATAAGAGATAGACGACAGATGCTAATACCAACCAATGTATCCACAATACTGCATTACCATTAACACCAAACACTAGGCTACAGATAAACACATAAACACCTGAGAGGATCATACAGAAGATCCGAAGTATACTCTAGACCAAGCATAGATTCATCTGAGGCTAATCTTGCACAGACACCAGTGATATAAAACACCTGCAATCTTTACAGAAACAATAGAAGATAGACACAGAGTAATCCCTTACAGACATCCAGACACTATGAGAGAGAAATCCAATAGATCTACTGTTTCAGGACCATAGTACTGGGGAACATCAGACTCAATTGACACAACAAAATACATAAAAGCCTTGTTCCTCATACTACATTGGTGAGTAACCACTGGGGTCTTAAAAGCTTTCAAGTGGCCATCTAAGATGCAGCTAATGGTCTCCTAGCATCAGAAGGGAAGAAGAATGAAAAAAAAAAAAAACACAAGGGCATTTGGAAGCAATCAGCTCTAGGACATGATGGCCCTTGAGACCAGAACTAGATGGTGCCCAGCTACCAATGCCAACCACTCAGGAAAAGATCAAATCTGGAGGTCCTGGATAGAGTGGGAGGAAAAACATGGAACAAAATCCAAAAACTCAATAATGACCAGAATTACTGGTCAGATGGAGTCTGATGAGACCCCCAATAGTATGGCCCTGGAATACACTCTGCGCCTGGAATAAAACTCACTCCCAGGGGCTGGCTCTCAGCCCAATAGTTAACAAGATGTACACGCAGACCACTCAACCCAGGATGACACATGCACATGCTCTATTTTAATACATCCCTTAGAGCAATAGACCACAGGGCACCAGAGGAGCAACATTCAAATTGACAAAATGCATGACAAACGGGATTGCATAAATATGAGGGGCACAAGGGGAGGGTTACTAGGTAGGGAGGGGAGGAGACTGAGTTAAGGTTGGACATGGTAAATGGGGAGTGAAACTAAATTTACACATAACATTGAATGTAAAACCAGCTATATGTATATATATATACATATATATATATATAT
>NW_006921789.1:4020603-4035730 GCF_000298275.1 Orycteropus afer afer
CACTCATTTATGCCAAGAAATTTGGAAGACATCTACCTGGACAACCAACTGGAAGAAATCCATATTTATGCATATTTAAAAGAGAAGTCATCAAATAGAACACAGAAATTATCGAACAATATCATTAATATCACACGCAAGCAAAATTTTGAAGACAATTTAAAAATGGCTGCAATAGTATATTGACAGGAAAATGCCAGAAATTCCAGCCAGATTCAGAAGAGAGAGTAGAACAGGGATATCATTGCTGATGTCACATGAATCTTGGCTGAAAGAAAAGAATACCAGACAGATGTTGACTTTGTTTTATTGACTCTGCAAAGGCATTCAATTGCATGGATCATAACAAATTATGGATAACGTTGTGAAAAATGGGAATTCTAGAACGCTTAACTGTGCTCATAAGGAACGTGTATATATACCATGAGGCAGTCATTTGGAGAGAACAAGGGGATCCTGCATGATTTAAAATTAGGAAAGGTGTATGCCAGGGATATATCCTTTCATCATACTTATTCAATCTGTACGCTGAGCAAACAATCTGAGAAGATGGAATATATGAAAAAAAAATGTGGCATCAGGATTGGAGGGAGACTCATTTACATCCTGCAATGTGTAGTAACACAACCTTGCTTTCTGAAAGTGAAGATGGATTGAAGCACTTACTGATGAAGATCAAAGACTACAACCTTCAGTATGAATTACACATCAACATAACAAAAACAAAAATCCTTATATATAACTTGACCAATAAGCAACATCACGATAAATGGAGAAAAGATTGAAGTTGTAAAGGATTTCAGTTTCTTTGGATCCAAAATCAACTCTCAGTAAAGTATCAGTCAAGAAATCAGATGATGTATTGCACTGGGAAAAAATCTGCTGAAAAGACATCCTTAAAGTGTTCAAGAAGCAAAGATGTCACTTTGAAGACTAACGTGTGCCTGATCCAAGCCATGGTATTTTCAGTCACATCATATGCATGTGAAAGCTGGACAATTAATAAGGAAGACCAAAAATGATTTGATGCTTTTGAGTTGTGGTGTTGGTGAATAATACTGAAAATACCACGGACTACCAAAACGAATAAATCTGTCCTGGAAGAAGTGTAGCAGAAATGCTCTTTAGAAGCAAGATTGGCCAGATGTCATCTCACTTTGATCATGTTGTCTGATGGGACTGGTCCCTTGAGGAGGATACCATGCTTGGTAAAGTAGAAGGTCAGAGAAAAGTAGGAAGACCCTCAATGAGATGAATTGATATAGTGGCTGTGAAAATGGGCTCAAGCATAGCAAACATTGTGAGGGTGGTCCAGTTCTAGGCAGTGTTTCATTGATTTACATAGGGTCACCATGAGTCAGAGCTGTCTTGATGCACGTAACAACAACCATAACAGGTGTTCTTTGCATTATTTTTATTTTTGCAAATTTGAAAATATTTCCAAATAATATACACACACTGTATATTTCCAAATAATATACACACACTGTTTTCTAGCCATAGTCTTTGTAACTCCCACTGGATTACTGGGTGGGACCAGGCAAATAAGGTGTGTAGAGCTCTGATGTGGTGATTGGTTAGTTTTGTCACTCTGCTAGGCTTAAAACGAGCCCTCCTAAAGGCAGAGGAGGGATCTCACTCCCTTCAAGAGACAAGAGCCGGAGGTGAAGTAGAGTGCTTCCTTGGAGCCAAGATCCCTATACTGGACTGCCTTGGCAAAGATGCCCCAGCAAAGAGACACCTCGATAGAGAGACACTCCAGCAGAGAGACTGCAGCTGTGGCACCTAGAGGTAAGAGACAGAGCAGCAGACTTACCTGGCCCATGGAGCGAGAAATCTGAGTTCCCTTGGACAGGAGGTTTGCAGGAGGAGTGGGGTGCACCTAGGTGTACCTATCAGCAGACCTAAAAAAGCCTTGTAAAACTTGCCCAAGCACGGCAGAGGCCAGGTAGAAAGGATATGGACCACAGAGGTGTATCTGAGGGCACAGCAGAAGAGAGACTCTCCTAATTGAAGAACTGTATCCTGAGTATGTTCCTGAACCTGAATTGTAACCTGTTACTTCCCTAACAAACCCCCTAATCATGAGTATTGTCTCTGAGTTTTATGTGGCCATTGCAACAAATTATTGAACCCTGCAGAGAAGTAGTGAGTGAGTTGGGAAGGACAGTTGGTGTCAGAATCAGTAAAAGGCTGGAGGGTGGCAGCATGTCTGGCCTCAGAGGAATAAGCCTTGGGCTGCTGATGGTGATTCTGTCTTCCTCATGTGAAGTTATAGGAGGTTAGAAGATGCTGCCTCTGTGCCCTTTTTGCACACACACACACACACACAGACACATACACACACCTGTCAACATTTTGAGAACTTAATTCTGCTTTACAGACATCCCCCCCCATGCCAGTTCCAATCTGCTTAGCCTAAGAATACTCTCCCTAATATTTAATGGTTACTGACATAAGTGATATAAGTCAAAGAGCATCTGAAATGACATAGTATTAATTGGCCAACTGAATATGCAACGGCCTATGTAATCGGACTGATTCCCCAGAAGCCATTAGAGAAGAGGAAGCAATCATCAGTATTAAGTTGGAGGAGGAGAACAAATAGACTATCTGGGAAATACTGCTATGTTTTAGTGGTCTACTAGTGATCAAAGGGCTAGTTAGAAATTGACAAAGCTGCTCTCTTTAAAAAATGATTTTAGTAACTATTTTAAAGGGGCATTATCTGTGTATAATGTTTAGAATAAATTATTATAATTTTAAGTAAAATATGCCCAAACCTGCAACAGCTAGAAAAATTAGATGAGTAAAATTTAAGACTTTACAAGAACTATAGTACAATATTTAGAATATGTAATACTACTTTTTTTTTTTTTTTAATTAGGATTTGGGTGAAGATTTACAGAGTAAATTCACTTTTCATACAGCAGTTCACATATACTTTGTCTCATGTCATTGACCAAAATTTACAATGCAGCAGCTCCCCTCCCACTTCCTCTCCATAGTTACCTCCTCCCAGTGTCCATCCCTTCATACTCTTCTGCACCCTGAGCTATCTCCCTGTGCATAAGCAGCCCTTCCTTCTCCCATGATTGTTCTCTCCAGGGCGTGTGTCTACTTGAGGTAAATGTTTAACTCACATGCCTGTACTTTTTTTGGCCGGAAACCACAGTTGTGGGTTCAGTTCCAGACCTGAAGGGCAGCTAGGGGCCATAGTCTCAGTGGTTACACCAGGCTCCATTGGACCAGCAAACCTGGTCCCCACCTTCTTTTTTTTTTTTGCCTCCAAATGATTTTGAGTTTTGTTCCACATTGTTCTCCCTCTTTATGCAGGATCTCCTACATCCCTTCCAAGTGGATAGCAGTGGTAGCTGGGCACCATCTAGTTCTTCTGGTCTCATAGTTGTATAGGTTGCAGATCGGATGGTGTACCAGTCGCTAGGACTGATTGTTTCCATTCATTTTGGTTTTCTTCTTTCTTCTTGATGAGGAGAGACCCATTGTTGCATCTAGATGGCAGCATCCTAGCTTTTAAGGTCCCAGTCGCTACTCACCAAAGTAGTAGGTGGAACAATGTTTTGTATAGTATGTTATGCCAATTGAGCTTGATGTCCCCTGGACTATGGTCCAAAGCCCACAGGATCAACTACTTGGTCCCTCTGGGTAGCTGGCTGTGACCAAGCAATGACCATAACCTTGCCCCTTGTCAGCTCTACTATACACCTGGGAATTCTGATCATTCACATGAATGCCAACCCTATATATGATCTTGGATACACTCTCCATTTAGACATACCTAATTGTTTAGCTTGTTCACCTATCTATCCATCCCTATACCCATATTTGCTTTCACTGACAACTCAGTACTGTATATGCAAAAGGGTTCATATTTGTTGTCTGTACTTCCCATGTACCTCTCTATGTCTTTCTCATCCTCAATGGTGCCATATTGGTCACTCACATTCGGTACATTGCCCTTCTCTTCACCCAAATCAATATTTATCTCTATCTATCTAACAGCATTCCCTCCCCTCCCCTCCCACCCCTGGTAACCAACAAAGAAAATGTCCTCCAATATATAAACCTTTCCTTAACTTTTACAATAATGGACTAATACAATATTTGTCCTTTTGTGACTGACTTATTTCACTCAGCATAATTTCCTCCAAGTTCATCCACGTTATGCGGTGTTTTGCGGATTCTACATTATTCTTTAGCATTGCATAGTATTCCATTGTGTGAATGTACCAAAGTTTGGTTATCCATTCCTCAGTTGTTGGACATCTAGGTTGTTTCCAAGTTTTGGCTATTGTAAATAGTGCTGCGATGAACATCGGCGTGCATATATCTGTTCTTGTTATGGCTCTCACTTCTTTAGGGTATATACCTAGTAATGGGATGGCTGGGTCAAATGGTATTTGTATTTCCAACTTTTGAAGGAATCGCCATACTGCTTTCCACAATGGTTGTACCATTTTACAATCCCACCAGCAGTGTATGAGAGTCCCAATCTCTCCACAACCTTGCCAGCATTTGTTATTTTCTGTCTTGTTGAACTTTGATACTAGTGTACTTTAAGTTTTTACAACACTTTTATTTCTTGTGAATACATGATTTTACCTAAGCCTAATATTATCATAATAGAGGCAGAATAGGTATTATAAAACTAATTTTTCAAATAAATGTCTCCCCAGGACTACATATCAAGTAGTGGTAAAAACAGAAGTAGTCATTTCTACTACATCCTACTTATACACTGAGTCATGTCAGTTCCTCAACTCCAGAACACAGACAAGAATTCCCTATCTTTTAATTCAGTTGCTGTATATAACAGAGCACCCTCTATTGCCAGGTTTTAACTACAGTATGAAATTGAGTTGATTCAACTTACTTATTATATGTGTGATATACTTTTGTGAAATGGACAGAATCTACGATATCCTGAATCAAGTGTACTTTGTTTTCTTTTATTGCAGAAAAGACCTTGCTTAAGGACCACAGAACATGGGAAGTCATTTAAAGCAAATATGCCACTACTGGGCAGGAAGACAAGGAGACTGGGTAAGGGTTGGGCATGGTAAGTGGGGAATGAAATTAAATGTACACGTAACGTTGCATGTAAAACAAACTCTTAAAATAAATAAAAATAAAGCAAATATGCCAAGCATTACTATTGAAGGTAGAGGATCATTCATCAAATGAAGATAATGCCCATCCAGTTTTTTGGGTAAGAGACTGTCTGCTACATTGATTTACACATTTGCCTTACTCATTCAAATGTATTTATTTGGTGGCCTTCCTCATCTAGAATATAACCATGAATGAGAAAGCAAGCATATGTCATTTAAAGTAATCTTATTAAATTTCTTAAGCTTAGCTGCTTGAAGAGTTTTTTTAATTCTCAATGAGAGTTAATATTCTCTTTTGTAGTTTCTAAGATGTATGAAGAGTATGATAACTAGTGGAGGGAGACTCACTAAAAGAGCATAGACTGGTGCCATATGGAAGGAAATAAACTATAAATTTGGCAACAGATCAAAAACTAACACTTACTTACTTACTTAATTGATTCATTCATTTATTGGCTCAAGCATCACTGAGTACCTATTAAGTGCCAGATCCTATATAAAGAGTTGAGGAAACAAAAAATGAATACAATTCAACCCCTGACCTCAAGGTGTTTCAAGATCTGCTTTCAGGGTCTAGCAGAGCAACAGCTACAAAGCAAGCAATCATGAAGCACAGTGTTTGCCTGTAGTATAAAGGTGACACAAAGAAGAGAATGGTAAATAATTCCTTTCCTGATAAAAGCTAATATGCATCACAATAATAGTCAACAAGCTTACCCCTGAATAAATCACCAATTCATCACTGTATCTGAATAGCACAAAATTTTCCTTGATTTAACATCTATGAGAGAGATTGCCTTTGACCACCACTAGCCAGATGTGAATTTTCAAAGGAGAATTCTGAGACCTTAAGTGATGGTGGAGCCTTCAGATGGAAGAATTCTGAATTCCTGAATGACTGCATGGAGCAGAGACTCCTCGTTCCCCCGAACTGAAATGTGAAGAAGTAAATTTTTATTGTGTTAAGCCACAATTCTGATCTATGCAGATATTTACTAAGTACTGATTATGTGCCAGGCACCATTGGTATCATTCTAGTTGCTTTCCTTTATATCATATCATTTATCTCACTTATGTCCATGATGGTTTCATTATGTTTGAGTAGTTACGACACTTTGCACACTGCTTCAAAATGCATGGAGATGAATGACTGCTTATAGTGAGAATATAGACAGCCAGCATTTCTAATTCAAGTATTCTACCATTTGTACAAAAAGTTTTAAACCACAAGGTCATCTTTGGAACTAATAGTTCCATGTCTAGAAATTTATTAGAATCTCTGTAAATTCTATAGCACAGAGATATATGAAGTTGTTCACTGCAACAACTTATAATTATTAAAAATTGAAACAAACTAAATGACAGAAATACATGTATAGTTAGTTTTACTATGTCCATCTGATGAAGTATTATGCAGTCATTAAAAATTATGCAACCAAGCATATTTAGCTATGTGGGAAATTACAAATAAATTTCTGTGACATATGCTTGATGCAAAATATTTCCATTTTTTAAAACATGGAAACAAATTTAAAAAGTGGATTAGACCAACATGTTCGTTATCTCTAAATGATGGGATTAGAAATAGACTTATTTTCTCCCTATGTCTGTGTAGTTTGAAAATGTTATATAACAATTATGCATTATTTTTAAACTCAAAATATATGTTATAAAAATAAAGAAGGCAAGGAATTTTCTAATCCACTTTTGAAAGGTTTCCACATAAACTTGTTAAAATCGAAAAGTGCTAGTGCTTAAATCTGTAACTTTTATTTATTTAGAAAATTCACTTATGTAAAACAGCTCATTCCCCAATGATGTTAGATAAGTGAGGTGTTATTACAGCATTTCTAAAAGTTGTTTACCATCTGTGAGTTTATTTTTTAATTGTCTGTGGTTTTTCAAATCTAAATTTAAAATTGTTTTCACATATAAAGATATAGTTCTGAGTTATGGTGATTTATTTGATAGCTTGCAATTCTCCTGATTTTGGTTCTACCAAAACTATTAAAAAAATAACCTACTTCCTCATAATATTTGTAAGATATTTTCCCACTTTACAGATGAATAAAGTAAGGCAAATATGTGTTAATAGACCTAGAACATAAAACAAAATATGGCAATACCATGATGTCTGGATGCCAGTTCATACTGGCTCACACATGGCTTTCCCAACGCTCATCAGTACTGTCATTTTAGAAGCTTGAAATTGGCCATTATGGGACTATTTATACCTAGAAAGCCCTCAAACCTTATACGAGGGCTTTTAATTTATTTGTTTATTTAATTTTTAGTGAGACATTTTACCAATATATCACCACATGCAACTCAGTATTACTGACTCTTCTGAGAGTGCTTAATGTGCCAAGGCCACAACCTTGGTAAGTATTCAAAGATGTTAAGTTCCACAGCACAGAAAAGTTGGTTTTCATTGTTTCGTGGTGGGTTCCAAGCATCTAGAACAGTGCCTGCATTCTGCAAGTGCTCACTGAATATGTGTTTCACATTTTTGTGGATAACTTGTATATGGGGAATTTTTTCTCTCAACTCATCCCTTCATAATCCTCACTTCATCTCTCCAGTATTCTCTACACCTTGTCTATTGTTCCCTTTCTCATTTATAATTATGTTGTTCCACTAGTTCCTTAAGCTACTGTTTACTGACCTATGATTTAGTTCCCACACCAACAACTCACAAGTCACCAATAACCTCCACATGAACAAGTCCATTATTCTTTCCTCTTTTTTATTACACCTTCTCTGGAATATTTTATAGTGTCAACGAAAGCTTCTTTCTTTCATCCCCTTCCTCATTAGCTCTTGGAGGCACTGTCCATTCTCATTACATATTCTACTGTATTTTCTTTGCCATTTTTTACCTCACTTTTTCTTCATCCCTATGCTAACAATAGGATTTATACAAGATTTAGCAGCCATCTCCTTGAGCTTACTTATTTCTTTATGATTTTTCCTAAAAAAATAATAGTAAGTATGGCTTTATCTCACACCTCTAGTCCAGAAAGAATTTACCTCTATTAATTCAGTGTTATTCTTTCCCTAAGCTCAGTCAGAGATTTCTAACTGCCTACTTAACATTTCCATTTGAAAACCTGGCCTTTAAATCAAATTGGCAAAACCTAAATTTATTGTCTTTCTTACAGATTCCTTTCTTCAGATAACTCCTCTGTTTCTGTACGCTAGGCAGGGGGCTTCTTGCCTCCCTGCTGCCCTAGGATATATTATCTACCGGAATCTTTCCTAGGACAAGGTTTAGACATTGCTACAAGATGAGCCAGCTGTCCAGCACAGCACATTCCTCAAAGAGGTCCTCAGGAACAAATAAAATCTATTATTCAGGTTATTTTTTTGTGAACATTTTATGTTCAGCATTGGCTCAGTCTACAAAAGCCCACATCCTTTGTAGTGTTGTGTCAGTTTCCTAGTTGCAGGACACGGCATCCTGCAAGCATGGCAGCAGGCCAGTTAATTGAACAAGGCTTAATTATGCACTGATAACTTTGAAAATCTCAATTCCTTCTGTGGAGAAAGTACTAAGCATATTATCACGAAAGGGAATTATGAAATATTTTCAGATTAAGTTAAGCATCTACAGGTGAATTAATATAGAATTGAGCTCTGAAAGCTTACTTTAAGTAAAAGTTTAATAAATTGTATTCATTCTTTGAAACCTATTGATTGCCAAAAGCAATATCCAACTGTCGACAGCAGACAATCTGGAACTGAAAATAATTTTTGGGAAAAAATAGTTCTAAAGATGAATACATTGAAGAGTAGCCTTTGCCATTAGAGACTTCTGAAAGCTGGGCTATCAATATTTATTCAATAAACATTTTGTTCATTACCTCTTTGGGTATACAATTGTAATTGATATCACAACATAATTTGAGGTATAATATTTATGAAAGACAATGTTAACTAGTAAGAAATACTAGAGATTTGGAGTGAACTCAGAGTCTATGACTTAGTTTCTGCAAAGACATGAGGAATTCCTCAATTTTTCTAAACTTCAGTTTCCACATACACAAAGTAAGAATAAGAAAGCTAATTTGCAGGGTTACTATTTGGATTACAGGTAATGTACATAACAAGCTTCTTAATGGTAGACTCTCAGTAAATAGAAAGTTACTTTATTTATAATACTAGATACTATGAGCATAGTACCAAAAAGTCCAATAGATCATACCAGCTAAAGCAGCAGGTCAATAAAGAAGAGACTTAACCATGTCATTCATACCTTGTTTATTTTCATTGGAAACGCAAATACTTACTGAGCATTTAATATGTGTAGTACACTCTTTTAGGAATCCTAGTGCCACTCATAACAGGTCAGCAGACTATTGCCAGTTAGCAAACTACCGACTATCAGTCTACATGTACATAAGTAAGTACAAAAATGAAAGTAAGCACTGAGAATTGTTTATAAAAATTCAACATAGTAGCATCATGCCTGCTGAATATAATAATAAGTTTTTTATTTTCCATTTTATTTTTGTTGTAATTCATTTTTTTTTATATACTTTACAAAAGTATCCAGTTGCAACTGATGTTAAATTATACAAAATAGTCTAAGAAGCACAGCTTTCCTTGATTTATCTAATTCATTTCTCATATAATGCCTCTGGGAGCTCTGGTAGCATAGTGGCTAAGACACTTGACTGCTAACCAGAAGGCTGCTGGTTCAAACCCACTAGCCACTCCTCGGAAGGAACATGGGGCAATCTACTTCCGTAGTGATACTGCCACGGAAACCCAAGGAGGGGTCGCTATGAGTCAGGTCCAACTCGTCAGCACAAAACAACAACAACATAATACCTTTAAGTAAGTGGTATTATTATGCCCATTTTACAGATAAGTAAATGAGTCATGAGCAAACTCATACTGCTATGAGGTGCTAAGAAATTTAACCTATATACATAAGGAAAATTTGGAATAGTGGTTGAGGAGACAGAGGAGTAGCAAGGGAAGGGGAAACTTTTTTTTTTTTCCATAGAAATTTGTAGCATGCTTTCACAGCAGAAAGAAGAGATCACGTAGGGAGAAAATCTTTCTAGTCTCTTTTGTGAATGACTAAAACATGGCTCAATATTTGTGAATTAAATGACAAGAGTTTGCAAGACAACACAAAAACCTACTTGAAAATTAAAAGATTGATACTGATGTTGACTTGTGAACTATTATTATTCAATTCCTCAAGTATTTATTAAAGTCCTACTACATGTATGATACAGACTACATGCAGGCACTAGAGTTAGTGACATTCTAATTGGATGAAATTAACTAAGTTAATAGCCTGTCTAAACCTCAATTTCTGCATCTATATAATGGTCAATAGAATAGTGTCTTCCTCACTTGAGAATTAAATGTTGTGGTCCATGCAAAACTAAGCACAGTACCTGGCATGTAAGAACTCCAAAAAATATCAATAAAACTAAATGGGATGGCGGGAACTAGTGCACTCAGGAGTTTTTATTTTCCCAAGAGGATTGGTTAGTCATATGGTTAGCTAGAATATAAAATTCCCGAAGTGCTCACTAAAAGCTCTAACTAAATTTAGTACTTTACCACCCTTTTAATTCAGAATCAAGGATTCCAGCCAGGCATAGACAGTTCAATCTGTTTGATTGATTTCCTTACATCAAGGCTCATATAGTGTTAATTGCTTGAAGTTGACTAGGAGATGTATCTGACTTGCTTGCAATGGACCTCCCTGGTGCTCAACAATTTCTACAGTATACTCCTCTCTCTCAGTACTCTTGTCTTTCTCTGACTCGTCCTCATGTAGCATGCTGTCCAGGTGTCTCTAGGTAAATAGCCTAATCCTCTGTCAAGCTAATTTCTGCAAGATTGTTGCAAAGTGGACAGAATTTTGCCATACAGAGTAGAACAGAATTACCCCAGTGCTTTCAGTTGAGAGAGACAATTCCCAAAGGAGCTCTTCACACTGTGGGATCATCAGAGCCAAGGGAAGTTGGGACATTGGGCCCAATGTCTACTCCACAGAGAGTTTGTCTCTGAAAATTTCTCTTTTACTGTCATGTAGACAACAAAAAACTGGTTAAGACCAAATTAAAATTTGTTCAACTTTTATAGGCCCAATTTTTGTCTGGGCCAGGAAAATGGAATTTCAGAAATAGAAAGCATATCTAAGTTTTGACATACAAGTTAATTACAATTAATCCAAACAATCAATTGCCTGTGCCTACTGACTGATATGTTCAACCCCACTAATTTCCAGTAAAAATTAATAAAGCATGCTTTGAATTTTTGAATTCTAGGGTAACTCTTGGGTCACAACACTCAACACTTTAATAGTTCACACTTAGTTGGTCTTCTCAGAGGAAGGGATGTCAGGATTTTCCAGAAAGGACAGATAGGAATTGTTTTAATTATTCTAATAGTTTTTTTAAAAAAATGTTTTACGTATGTCTGCTCTCCTCAGCTAAACTATAAGGCATCTGAAGGATTACAATTTTCTAGAAGCCACATCAATCATCTTAATTATGAATCTTGTAAGTGTCTTTAATTTCATATTGTTTATTTCTTTTTCTTGTCTGCATATAGTCACCTTAGTAGGATTTTACAAATAAGTAGAAATATACTGTTGTTTAACCCTAAAGGGTAACGACAGAAATTAAGAATTTGAAAAGTCCTAATAGTTTATAAAAACATGTATTCTAACTATAAAATTCACAATCAACTCATTACCATAGTGCCTGACCTACATTAGTAGCTCTCTAAACATTTGTTAATGTGTTATTTTATAAATATTGATTTTAAAATTATTGTTTAGGCTTATCTAGGAATTCTCATAGCAAAAATTAACTATGAATTGTCAACTTTCATTTACATATACTAGAAATATAATTGCTTCTCATATATTTTATTTGTCTTAAAAGTTCCCAATAATTTTCTAATTTTATAAATAAGATCCCCAATTATCACGATTATCATTTCCTTCTGAATAAACTAAAAATATGTATAAACACTCTTATGAAAAGGGATAATACAGTGTTTAACTTCAAATTATTTAGAACTTGTAGCTAACTGAAATCTACTATAAAGACTCTCTTAAAATAAGTGTGTTTATAGCTTATCATTATGATATAAATATCACCAATATAATTATGATGATAGCTTGATTTTGCTTCTTTAAGCAAAATCCAACATTCATTTCTTTCAGATTATTTCAGATATTTTTTTTAAAATTGTGATCACAGAAAGGTCTGCCATGATTTTCCATGATGTTATTTTCAACAAGAAATAAAATAATATTTCATTGGTCTTTGTTGTTGTTGTTGTTATGTGCCATCGAGTCAGACCCAACTCATAGCGACCCCTCCTTGGGTTTCTGAGGCAGTATCACTAAGGAAGTAGTTTGCCCTATCTTCCTTTGGAGGAGTGGCTGGCGGGTTTGAACCGCCAACCTTCTGGTTAGCAATCAAGTGCCTTAGGCACTACGCTACCAGAGCTCATTGGTCTAGAAGCCACTTATTTGTCACTTTGCTTACCATAATAAACTCAAGAACCAGAAAATTAGTATGTGAGGCTTCTGATAAACCAAATAAATGTCACAAAGTTTATGCATTGTTAAAAGGGAATTGTCAGTCATTCTTTACAAGATTATTTGCTATGATATTTACACACATAAACATCTGAAAGGATTTGGGATTACCCAGGAAAGTGGAAACAGGAGTCTCAGCTCAAATATCACATAATAATAACATAAAGGATGATGATGATGATGATGATGACGATAGCTGAATGCCTACTCTCCTCCCCAGTTCATTCTCCAGCCTTCTCAGCCTTGCTCTGTGCCTTAGTAGAATGACTGCCACTGACAGCATCATCTATAATCCCTTGCCCCTGGATTCTGGCTGGGTTCACTGATAGTAGGCACACTGGTGGGAGATTGGAGGATGATAAGTGAGTGTCAAAGATATTCACTCCCCCACACTCAGCTTCTACCAGCCAGGCCTCTCCTCTGAAAGTGTCTGACAGAGGAAGTCCTCCTCCACAGATCCAGCTCCCACCAAACAAACAAACAAACAACCAAAAAAAAAAAAAACCTCACTGCTCTCAAGTTAATTCCACTCATAGTGACCCCTCCTTGGGTTTCCAAGGTTGTATCTCTATGAAAGTAGATTGCCCAGTCTTCCAGCAGGCTATGGTAAATAACGTCATTCTTTCCTTTACCCCCTTCAGGTTTAAGGATAGGACTGGGATGGTTCACTATCTCCTACTAATTTTCTTAGTCAAAATTATATCTCTGTAAAGGCCCCCTTCATTGAATTCTCCTTAGATGAACTCTTGAGTATGCTCTGGTAGCGTAGTGCCTAAGGCACTTGACTGCTAACCAGAAGGCTGGCAGTTCACACTCACCAGCTACTCCTCGGAAGGAAGGTTGGGCAATCTACTTCCGTAGTGATATTGCCTTGGAAACCCAAGGAGAGGTTGCTATGAGTTGGTTCCAACATGACAGCACGTAACAACAAGAACAATAACAATGTGATCTGTGTCAAATATAATGCTGTTGTTGTTGCTGTTAGGTGCCATCAAGTCAGCTCCAACTCAGAGCAACTCTATTTACAACAAAATGAAACAAAGCCCAGGCATGCATCATCCTCACAAATTTTGCTATGCTTGAACTCATCATCACAGCCACTCTGTCAATCCATCTCATTGAGAGCCTTTCCCTTTTTCTCTGACCCTCCACTTTACTAAGCATTATGTCCTCCTACAAGGACTGGTCTCTTCTGACAACATGACCAAAGTTCGTGAGTCAAAGTCTTGGCCATTCTCATGTCTAAAGAGCATTCCAGCTGTACTTCTTACAAGACAGATTTATTGGTTTCTAGCAGTCCATGGCATTTGCAGTATTCTTTGCTAATACTATAATTCAAATGCATCAATTCTCCTTTGATCTTTGTTATTCATTGTCCAGCTTTCACATGCATACAAATGCAATAGCTATGATTATTGACCACTATTGAGCAGTATAGCTCTGGTAGCTTAGTGCCTAATGCACTTGACTGCTAACCAGAAGGCTGGTGGTTCAAACCCACTGGCCACTCCTCAGAAGGAAGGTTGGGCACTCTACTTCTGTAGTGATACTGCCTCAGAAACCCAAGGAGGGGTTGACTCAATAGCACATAACAATAACAACATTGAGCAGTATTTTATATTTAATCTTTACATTATCCCTATTATGTAAAGTCCTATTAAGGCTCCAATTTTACAGATGAGAAAACTCAGAAACAGAGTTTATGTAACTTGTCTATGGTTAGCCAATCAATAAGAGGTAAAATCTTGATCTGAGTCCATGCTCTTAATTCTCATGCTATACTGTTTCGCAAGGGGCATCTTACCTTGACCACTATAATAAGCACTGTCTTCTCTCATTCCAGTTACTATTTCACAGAACCTGCTTTATGCAACTCCTAGAGCTTTTAATTTTTTTAAAAAATATATCATTTATAATTATTTGCAACTCAAATCCATTGTCATGAAGTCAGTTACAACTTATCATGACACTATAGGACACAGTAGAACTGCCCCATAGAGTTTCCAAGCCTGTAAATCTTCACAGAAGCAGACTGCCACATCCTTCTCCTCCAGTGTAGCTTGTGGATCCAAATCACTTACCTTTTAGTTAGTAGCTGGATGCTTAACCACTGAGTCACCAGGGCTTATTGTCTGTCTCTACTCTAGAACGACAGTTTCATGAGAAGAGGTAAGATGTTTGTCTTGTTCATACCAGTACCTACAATGCCTGGAATAAAGTTTACTTTATTCTATAAATATGACTTAATCGTATAATATGACTTTCCTCTTAATGCGTTGTTTTTGTTGTTATGTGCCGTGGAGTCGGACCCGACTCATAGCGACCCCTCCTTGGGTTTCTCAGGCGGTATCACTACGGAAGTAGATTGCTCAACCTTCCTTCTGAGGAGTGGCTGGTGGGTTTGAACCGCCAG
>NW_006921789.1:4035830-4043104 GCF_000298275.1 Orycteropus afer afer
TCTTTTCAAAAAACCAACTGCTGGTCTTGTTGAGTTTCTTCTGAGGAGTGGCTGGTGGGTTTGAACCGCCAGCCTTCTGGTTAGCAGTCAAGTGCCTTAGGCACTACGCTACCAGAGCTCCTTCTTCTTAATGCAGCAACAAGAAAATGTGGATTGGCAGGAAAGCTGAAGGTGTTTACATATGCTCTTTTATTTTCTCTGTAAAATAAAAAGAATCATCATCTGCTCTTAGTAAAGGAGAGGATGGGTAGATCAGATGTCTGGAAAGGATGGAGATGCTCTGAAATCTTCATTGCACAAAGTGTGAGATGACAGAAGAGTAGCAGTATTGCCAGGATGTGCTGAGGGATGTGTAGAGGTTTGTTAATGTGAATTTCAAGTATTCCCAAACTTCTGTTTTCTCATTTCCTCCAGCAGTATGCAGTTGCCCTGGTACAAGCACAAAGAAACCAGACCTTACCGGGATCAACCAAGATGGGAGAAGGAAGCTGCTGATATGTAAAAAGCACAACAGCTCCAAAGATTTAGCAATCTGAGACCATTTAGTGTGCACATAAACCATCCAACACATCTCAGCAGGCTCTAAAAGCATTAGTGCATTAGTGCAGTGGGACACGACTGAGCTTACTGCCTGGGAAGAGCAACAAGCTCAGGAACTGGAGTCAGTGCAGCCTCTTACTAGCAGTGTGATCACTGGTAAATTATCTAATCTCTCCAAGTCTCAGTTTTTGCATATATAAATTGAAATATGTATGCCTTCCTCAAAGAATTGTTTTGAGCCTGGGAATTAAACCTAATTAACCTGGGAATGTCATGCATATGGAACAGGTCATTCTACTGTAATACCAGATAAAAGAAGAGATGCTGATTGACAGAAAACCATAATGCTTCTTCATATGAATAATTTTTATATGCATCCATAAGTGTTGCATTTCTTAAGCAGTCCAGCAAAACATCAAAGAAAATATTTTCCATAATCCCTATAATTTTCTATAATTTTAAACAACTATAAAATAGGTATATGTATTAAAAACATAATAATTAAGCATTTCAATATGATCCTGCAGCCTACAGTGGTGTTTTGGTTACCTAGTACCACTCTAACAAAAAATACCACAAGTGGATGGCTTTACCAAACAGCAATTTATTCTCTTATAATTTAGGAGGCTAAAAGTCCAAGTTCAAAGTGCCAGTTCCAGGTGTTGGGTGAAGAACCTTTGACCTAGGGCTTCAGCTCTCCCTCTTGCTCCCAGCCTAGTGAAGCTGGAGGTTCAGGCAGCTGCTAGCTTCCAGGGCTGACATACCCAATGTCGACAAGTAAAATTGCACAGTTTCAAGATTATCCAGCAACACAGCAGGCCACTAGCTCAAGCCCAGAAAAAGTCCCAAGATTGGCAAACAATATGGCAGGTTGCTGAATGAAGACTCAGCTATAGGAAGGATCCAGGCATGCCAAAAAGCTCTCAGAGATCTTTCTCATAATGTCTTCTTATGTACTGGAAGCAGATCACATCCCTCAGGCTACTCACAGAAGATTCCACGACACAGTTCATCATCAGTCTCATCATAGGGAATCACTACATCCAAATGCCTAGCCACTCAAAACCAGGCCCAACCAAGTTAACACATAACCTTAACTACCACAAGCTGTAAACATCTGGCATTAGAGGCCAGGAATCACAGAACAAACATACAATAATGACATTCTAAACTTTTTGAACAATACCCATTTTTTTCCAGGAAAACAGTTGAAGGAAGTAAAATAGAGAGTATATTTTTTGGCTTTTGATTTTACTTTTACAAAATAATAAGAATCAGGAGCAGGTAGTTTTTAAGATCAAAATCTACACATGTGTACTTAAATTAGAAATAGTTGTACCTTCTAGATCATAAATCAAATATGCAGAAGTTACCTTGTCAAGATTGGAAGAAGAGAAAGGCAGAATTAAAGGAATAAATGTATACTAGGCCTGCATGAAATGACAGGAGTAACTCATTTAATTCAAGTAGAAGCTTAATTTTTATCTTCCATTACATGGATGTTACAGCCTATCCACTTTGATGAGCAGCATTACTTGCTCTGCTTCTGCTATACAGATAGGTAGCCACAGGAATCTATCAATTGTTTGTCTTTGCATATAACATAATATGAAATGTGCAACAGATTTTATAATAACCTTAAAAAACCATACACAGAAATTTCTGAAAAATTTTTTAAGTCAGGGATATATGAAAGAAACTACAATTTTTAATTTTTATAATCTTAGTATCATATTCCAATCAATTGCCGAGATTTTTTTAAAAAGTGCCCAGTATGTGCCATTTTGCAAATGATATAATCTTCAGTTTTTTTAACTTAAAATTATATTTATGCATTACTAAAAATAAAATGAAATTTAAACTATAAGCAAATAAATAAAGTATCAATGCAATCTTATGTATCATATTACCCAAGAAAGTATGGGCACTGGTCAGTTAAGTGCCTTGTTATTTACAGAGTGACATGTTGCTGATCAATAAGTATGAGTAGGTATAAGATATCTATTTCAAAGTTACGTTATCTTGAAAGAATTTGATTCCTCCTAATTCTTTATAGCACCACGATTTTCAGTATTTAATGGTTATTGGTTTAACTTGCATAGTAATCTTTCTACGGAGAAAATGCAATGAAATTTTTCACTGAAACAATTTCCAGTAAACACATTTTTCCCTTACTAAAAGCATCAGAAATTCATAAATAGCCAGAATAGTGAAAGTTGTTGAAAGTTGGGAATTAAATACCCAGAGTCCAAGTTTGAAAACAAATTTGAAAGCTCTGTGGTCGATCAAGTAAATAATAGTTCCACACGTCAACCGTGTGATCTCTACAGCAACTGAGTCAAATTTTATTGATTATGATAATAAAATATACACTGTTTACTTCTCTCCCTTTTCTCATTAACTACTTTCAAAAGTAGGAAACAGCTTTTTAAAAAAATCTCACAGCAACAGAAATCATTATTGATAAAATTATGTAAAATGAGATTGGGAATAAAGGATATTTTTCTAAAAAAATGTTAATTTAATGGCAAAGAACTTCAACTTATCAGTTTATGATTATATACTTTATTAATGGGATATGTAAAACTTTAGCATTCAATTTCAAATCTCGTGGTTCTAATTTAAAATAACAACCAATTACCTTCACTGAAAAAAATGGTGATGCAAGTATTTTATTATAAACTCCAATGGACTACAAACCACTCTGTCATTTCCTCTAAACTGGTTATATAGAATTATATTGTATTTAGTTAATAGTGATGTTTGCTGGTTGGCTTAATTAAGGATATGAAGTAGATTATATATAGACAGAGAGAGAGAGATGGATATGGGTATAGAAATGAAGATAGACATAGAGATCAAAACGGAGATGGAAATAGATAAATGAGAGAGAGAGAGAGAGCTCCTAAATGTTCAACAAAGTCACACTTAAATTAATGAGGCAGAAGTCTAAAATATTTTAAAAAAATTATAATTACTATTAATGGGAGCTCTGGTAGTGTAGTGCCTAAGGCACTTGACTGCTAACCACAAGGCTGGCGGCTCAAACCCAGCAGCCACTCCTCGGAAGGAAGATGGGGCAATCTACTTCCGTAGTGATACTGCCTCGGAAACCCAAGGAGGGGTCACTATGAGTCGGGTCTGACTCGATGGCACATAACAACAACAACAACAATTACTATTAATAGCAACAAACTTATCCATACTCTTCAATCCAGGAGCCCAGTTGTTGTTAGGTGCTGCTGAGTTGGTTTTAACTCATAGTGAATCTATGTACACAAGAAGAAAATACTTCCTGGTCCTGTGTCATCCTCACAATCACTGATTTGTTTGAGCCCACTGTTCCAGCCTCAGTGTCAGTCCATCTCACTGAGGGCCAACTTCTTTTCGCTTACTCTCTATTTCACCAAGGATGATGCCATGCACCAGTGACTGGTCCCTCCTGATAATATATCCAAACTATGTGAGATGAAGTCTCTCCATTCTCATTTTTAATCACCCATTGAGGCAATAATTCTTCCAAAACAGATTTGTTCATTCTTCTAACAGTCCATGGTATATTCAATATTCTTTACCAACACCATAATTCGAAGACATCAATTCTTCTTCAGTAATGCTTAAACATTGTCTGGCTTTTATATGCATGTAAGGTGAATGAAAATGCCATGGATTGGGTCAGGCACACTTTAGTCCTTAAATTACATCTTTCCATTTTAATATTTGCAAGAGGGCTTTTGCAGCAGATTTGCTCAACTCAATACAACGTTTGTTCTAGCATCAATACAACAATGCTTCCACGAGCCTTGAGTGTGGATACAAGTAAAAGCAAATCCTTCCCAACTTTAATCTTTTCCCTGTTTATCATAATGTTTATTGGTTCAATTGTGAGGATTTTTTGTTGAGGTGTAATCCATACTAAAGCCTGTAGCCTTTGATCTTCATAAGTAAGTGCTTCTAGTGTTCTTCACTTTCAGCAAGCAAGATTGTTATCATCTGCATATTGGAAGTTTTTACTGCTTTTTCCTCATTACGCTGCGTTCTTCTTCATATAGTCCAGCTTCTCAGATCATTTCCTCAGGATACAGACTGAATAAATATGGTGAAAAGATACAACAATCATGCAGTATCCCTTTGTTCTGTTCTAATGACTGCCTCTTGGTCTATGTATAGCTTCCTCATGAGCACAATTAAATGTTTTGGAATTCTCATTCTTCATGATACTATCCATAATTTGCTATGATCCATACAATCAAATGTCTTTGCATAGTCAATAAAAGTCAAGTAAACATCATTCTGGTATTCTTTGCATTCAGCCAAGATCCATCTGACATAAACCTCATTCCACATCCTCTTCTGAATCCAGCTTAAATTTCTGGCAATTCCATGTTGATATACTGTTGCATAGTGGCTAAGACACTTGCCTGCTAACCAGACGGCTGGCGGTTCAAACCCACCAGCCACTCCTCGGAAGGAAGGTTGGGCAATCCTACTTCCGTAGGGATACTGCCTCGGAAACCCAAGGAGCGGTCGCTATGAGTCGGGGCCGACTCGACGGCACATAACAACAACAACAACAATACTGTTGCAACCATTTTTAAATTAGCTTCAACAAAGTTTTACTTGCATCTGACATTACTGATAATTAATCATTAGATTAATGATTAATGATATTTGATAATTGCTCCATTCTGTTAGATCACCTTTCTTTGGAATAGGCCCAAATACGGATCTCTTCCAGTCAACTGACCAGGTAGCTGGCTGTCTTCCAAATGTCTTGATATAGACAAGTGAGTGCTTCCATCATTGCATTACTTGGTTGAAACATCTCAATTGATATTCTGTCAATTCCTAGAGTCTTGTTTTTTGCCAGTGGGTTACTGAAGCTTTAACTTCTTCCTCCAGTACCATTCATTTTTAATCATATGCTACTTCTTGAAATAGTTGAATGTAGACCAACTCTCTTTGGTACAGTGACTCTGCATTCCTTTCATCTTCTATGGATGCTTCCCAGGTCCTTCAATATTTTGTCCTTATAATTTTTCAACATTGCAATTTGAGCCTTGATTCCCAATCCCCCCCTCCCCCCATTTCTTTCACCTTGAGAAATGCTGAGCATGTTCTTCCCTTTCAGTTTTCTAACTCCTGGTCTTTGCACACTTTACTATAATATTTTACTTTGTCTTTCCACGGCACCCTTTGAAATCTTCTGTTCAGCTCTTTTATGTCATCATTTCCTCTGTTTACTTTAGCCATTCTATGTCCAGGAGCTAGTTTCAGAGTCTCTTCTGACATCCATTTTGGTCTTTTCTTTCTTTCCTGTCTTCTTAATGACCTCTTACATTCTACATGTACAATATCCTTAATGACACCCCACAACTCCTCTGGTCTTTGGTCATTAGTGTTTAATGAGTTAAATCTATTATTGAGATGGTCTCTAAATTCAGGTGAGATATACTCAAGGTTGTACTTTGGCTATTATGAAGCTCTTTTTATTTTCCTCAGCTTCAACTTGACCTTGCATATGAAAAACTGACAATTTATTTCACAATTGCTTTCTTGCCTTGTTCTAACTAATATTGAGATTTTCCACCATCTCTTTTCAGAGATATAGTTTATATGATTTCTATCTGGTGAGGTTCCCATGTAAGGTATGGTTTATGCTGTTGAAAAAAAGATATCTGTGAAGAATAAGTTGCTGGTCTTGCAAAATTCTATCATGTGATCCCAGCATTGTTTTTATCATCAAGGCCATATTTTCCAACTACTAATCCTTCTTCTTTGTTTCCAGCTTTCACATTCTAATCACCAGAAATTACTAATACATTTTGAATGCATGACTAATTGATTTTAGACTGCAGAAGTTGGTAAAAATCTTTAATTTTTCATCTTTGACATTAATTATTGCTGTATAAATTTGAATAATATCATATTTACTGGTCTTCCTTGTAGGTGTACAGATATTATCCTATTCCTGATAGTATTATACTTCAAGATAGATCTTGAAATGTCCTTTCTGTTGATGTACATGACACCATTCCTCTTCAATTTGTCATTCCTAGCATAATAAACAATATGATTGTCCATTTCAAAACAGCCAATACTAGCCCATTTCAGCTCATTAATGCCTAGCATATTGATCTTTATGTGTTCTATTTCATTTTGGACAACTTCCAATTACTTTATACTCAAATTAAATGTGAAAAATTTTTCCAGAAAAGTCCATTTTTGAAGAACTTCAGAAAAGAAAATTCTTAGAAAGCTCAAATAGAAGCTATGCTCTTACTTTTCTTCATAATATATACCACTACTTCCTTTTCTTATATCAAGGAAGAGAAAAGAATATCCACTCCCCATTAATCCCATGAAGACAATTGTATCTTCATCTTTTCTCTACTGAATAAGGCTAATTCCTTTAAGTTTTCATCCAAAGGCCCATTTCAAAATTCTTAAGCCATTTGCAATGTTTCTAAATTCCATATATTTTTCTATGACTTTCATAAAAATTAGATGCCTAAGCTTTGAAAGTAAAGCTATAAAAAACATAGTGAAGGAGTTCCGGCAAGATGGCGGACTAGGCAGAAGGATTGCACAGACCCTCTTCAACAAAGAAAAGGGAAACCAATTAACACAGACATAGAAGATAATCGTGGACCCCTGAGCCTTGAAGGGAAGGATACAGAATTGGACTAAACCCCAATTAGCAGAAGAATTTGCGTGAAAACACCAAAAAAAGG
>NW_006921789.1:4047785-4061716 GCF_000298275.1 Orycteropus afer afer
TTTTTTTTTTTTTTTCCCTTATATAGGTATTTTTAACCTTTTCGTGACATGTGGGATGTAGTGTCCCCACCTACATTTTCTGCCTCTGGGTTTTAGTGGGAAACTGTTATCTCACTTTTAGTGTGTGCTGCCATCTAATAGGAGCCTATATAACAGTGCAAATCTGAAGAAATGGGCCTCAACCCAGCAATACCAGTATCAGAGACCCCTTGAGACATATGTGTCCCACTAAAATCTATATTACCTAAAAAAATTTTTTCATTTCATTCAACATGCTTTTCATTAATGAAAACACATGCTTTAAACAAAAAATTCCAAGTGGAAAATAATTCAATTTTGAAAGGGTTACTAGAAAATGTGTTGTTGTTAGTTGCCATCAAGTCAGTTCTGATCTATGGTGACCCTTATGTGCAGAGTAGAATTGCTCCATAGTACTTTCAAGGCTGTGACCTTTCAGAAACAGGTAACAAGGACAGTCTTTGGAAAAGTCTCTAGGTGGGTTCAAACTACCAACCTTTTGGCTACTGGTTGAGTGTTAAACCATTTGTGCCACCCAAAGACTCCACAGGAAAAGTATTATGTTATAAATACTCAGTGTTTCCATCACCTTATTTAAACTCTTCTACTATTTTAATGAGGAAGTTGGAATTCTGCTATAGAAATTGTATTACACAAAATATTTATGCATCCAGGATACAAAATTTTCTCTACTGCTGAGTGGAAAGGTTTTGATTTGACCAAAGAAAGGGGGGTTGGAGGGGGAACACTGCCTAAATGAAATTTATATCAAAATAGCCAAATGATCAAAGGCATATTTTTATTTCCTCAAGAGAAAAATATATTCATGTGCATCTGCAATAAACCCAAAACTAATGAATCCTTGAGGACTAACCTCTCTTTATGTGAATTCTACAGTGTGAAAAACAAAAACCAAACTACCAAACTTCATAATCTGTTGGGACTAAGAGATTTGGGAGCTTAGTTTAAGGGCTAAAATAAAGAAAAAACAGTCAAAATTTCTTGTTGGTAGAAAATGTAAAGTTAGTAGTGGGATGATGGTGACAGTGGTTGAAGCGTAAGGAAATAAATAATTGTTGTTATTGTTGTGATGTGCCATCAAGTCAGATCTGACTCATAGCAACCCCTCCTTGGGTTTCCAAGGTGATATCACTACGGAAGTAGATTGCCCAACCTTCCTTCTGAGGAGTGGTTGCTGTGTCTGAACCACCAGCCTTCTGGTTAGCAATCAAGTGCCTCAGGCATTATGCTACCAGATCTCGCTGGATTAAATAATAAGAAATAATAAAAGAAAATGATAAATAATAAATAAAATAATAATAAAAGGAATAATAAAGGCTGAGTCAGGGAAGGTAAAGATGGTAGATCAAGAGGTAGCAGCAGCAAGGATGAAGACATGATGAACAAGTGTGTGAAAGTAAAGGCAGCAACAAAGACAAAGCCAAGAGCCCTGGTGGCCAAAAGAGCAATAGAGGAGACAAAAGTTCCTCATATCTATAGACTGTAAGCAGAATTTAGAAAGAATCAAAAGTAGACAGTCCAATGAGAGGAAAGTAAGTCCAACACACACATACGCACATGCACACGCACAAACCACTGCTGTCGAGTCAAATTCCAACTCACAGAGGCCTGGGACAGAGTAAAACTGCTCCATAGGGTTTCCTCTGGCTGTAAATCTTTATGGAAGCATACTGCCTCATCTTTTTCCCTATTTTTCTCCTGCTGGGCAGCTGGTAGGTTTGAACCTCTGACCTTTTAGTTAGCAGCCAAGTGCTTAAGTGCTACAACTCCAGGGCTCCTTAAGTCCACTAAGCTAAGTAAAGAGTAGAGTCAGAGTAGGGAGAGCCAGCTTCATAACAAGCATTAGGAAATACAATATGGGTTAGAACCAACTTCATAACCAGCAACAATAGCAGAAAGAGCAGAGGGTTGCACACAGGAGTAATGGGAAAATTTCAACACATCTTATTGCAGCCCCAACTGTCTGATGTTCCTAAAAAAGCCTCATCTTTCATTATCCTACATTAAAATTCTTCTGATCACTGTAGGTGAGGGGTTCCTAGAAGTATGAGTAAAAGTGAATAAAGTAGTTTTCACCATGATAGGCCTGGTGGCATTGGAAGTGGCAAAGTCATAAGCTGAGGAAATGGCTGCAGTAACTGAGAAAGCAGGTGCAAAAGAGTGACCAAAAATAAAGAAGAAGGACCCCTCTCTGAAGAAGAATAGGTAATAGGACTACCTGATAAGGAATTCAAAAGATTTATATATAGGACCCTTCAAGAAATCAAGGATACCACAAAGAAAATCAAGGTAAAGAAAGAAGATATCCTACAAGAATTCAAGAGAACAATAGAAGAGCAAAATGACACAATAAATAGGAAATTAGAAATAATATAAAAAAAAAAAAAATTAGAAATCCAGAAAATTAACACTAAAATTTTGGAGATAGGTAACACATGGATGGACAAAAGAGTAGAATGGACTGTATCAGTAAATTTGAGGACAAAATCCTTGGCATCAATTTGTATAAGAAATCAGGAAAGAAAGAATGAAAAGAAATGAAGAAAGCTTAAGATTTATGTAGGAAACTATCAAGAACAAAAAATTATGTTTGATCATAATTCCATAGCAGGAAGAGGCAAAAAAAAAGAATTGTCAAAAAATTGCTAAGAGAAAATTTCCCTAATATTATGAGAGATGAAAAGATACCTGAGATCTTCAATGAACCCCATATAGGATAGACCTCAAAAGAAAGCAATCAAGACATATCATAATCAACCTTTCCAAAACCAAAGACAAAAAAAAGAATCTTGAGATCAGCTCAAGTAAAACAAGATGTTTTACAGAGGGGAACAAATAAGACTAGGCTATTATCTTTCTAAAGAAACATTGCAGACAAGAAGGCAATAGGATGACTTATATAAAACCTTGAAAGAAAAAAATTGCAAACCAAGAATTATATAGCCAACAAAATTGTCCCTCAAATAAGATCACAAAATTAGGAAATTTTCAGATGAACAGAACTTAAGGAAGTTTGTAAAAATCATGCCAACCTTACATGAAATGCTAAAGGAAGTCCTTTGGATAGATAATTAAAAATGTCTGAGAACAACCTCAGGATAAGACACATGACAACATCATCCAGAAACCAACACAGAAAAAGAACTCTCAAAAATCATATAAACTTACATGACTGAAAATACAAAACTAGAGATATCAATCTGTATATGACAACAATTACAAAGCAAAGAGAGTGAATAAATGGTACAATTACAGAACTTCCAAACAGATAAGAAGTCAGGGCAATATCAAGCTAAAACAGACAGTTTTAAACTCAAGAAGGTAAAAATAATTAAAGGGTAATAAAAAAAAATTAATAAATCTCCTAACCAAGAAAGAAGAAAATCATAAGGATAGAGTAAATACAAAATCAACAGCAATGAAAAGAAAATATTATAACAAAATTAACTCAGCAAAGAAAAATATATGGAACAAAGAAGTCATCAACACCACACACACACAAAAAAAATGACAGCACTAAATTCACACCTATAATTACACTGAATGTAAATGAATGAAAAGCACAGTAGAGAGAAAGAATAGATAGATAAGAAACACAGAATAGATAACAAAATAGGTCCCAGTAATACAATGTTTATAAGAAACTCCCCTTAGACAAAAAGATAAAAATAAATTAAAATCAAAGAAATGGAAAAAAAATGTATCAAGCTAATGCTCCAAGGCACCTGACTGCTGACCAGAAGCTTGGCGGTTCAAACCACCAGCCGCTTCTCAGAAGGAAGGTTGGGCAATGTACTTCCATAGTGATATTGCCTTGGAAACAGAAGGATGGGTCGCTATGAGTCAGGTCTGACTCGACAGCACATAACAACAACAACAATGGCAACTAGAAAAAGAGCAGGAATAACAATACTAATTTCTGAGAAAATAGACTATAAGACAAAAATCACCATAAGGGACAAGGAAAGACATTATATAATGATTAAAGGGTCTGTCCAGCAAGAGTACATAAACATTATATCTATGCAATCAATGAAAGGGACCCAAAATACTTACAGCAAACATTAACAGCATTGAGAAAAGAAATAGACAACTCCATAATAATAGTAGGAGATTTTAACACATCACTTTTAATGACAGACATACCTAGAAAGAAATTCAGCAAAGATACAGGAGAGTGAAACAACACAATCAACCAAATTGAGCTCAAAGACCTATACAGAACACTCCACACAACAAAAACATAATACAATTTTTTTTTCTAGTGCACATGTATCATTCTCCAGAATACATATGTTACACCACTAAGCAAGCCTCGATAAATACAAAAACATCAAAATTGTGCAAAGCATCATCTCAGATCACAATGCAATAAAATTAGAAATCAATAATAGGAAGATTGGGGGAAATAAATCAAATACATGGAAACTGAATGACACCCTGATTAAAAACTACTGGGTAATAAAAGAAATAAAAAGTGAAATCTTAAAAATTCCTAGAATCAAAACAACAATAAAAACACAATATACCAAAACTTTTTGGACACAGAAAAACAGTATTCAGAGGTCAATTTACAGCAATAAATATATATATCAAAAAACAAGAAAGAACCAAAATCAAAAGCTCAACCAAAGCTCAACCCCACAACTTCAACAACTAGAAAAACAGCAGCCATAAAAGCCTACTGCCACCAGAAGAAGAGAAATAATAGAGATCAGAGCAGAAATAAATGAAACAGGAAAATAACAGAAAAAATAAACACGACTGAAGTTAGTTCTTCAAAAAGATTAACAAAATTGACAAATCACTGCAAAGTTAGCAAAAGAAAAAGAAGGTGCAAATAACACAAATAAGAAATGAAATGAGTGATGTTGCAACAGAACCAACAGAAATAAAAAGGATAAAAGAATATCATGAGAATTATACTGCAACAAATTTGAAAATGTATAATAAATAAACAAATTTCTAGAAACACACTACCTACTCCAAATAACAGAATCTGAGGTAGAAAATTTGAACAGACCATCACAAAACAAGAACCTACACAGGCCATTATAAAAAAAAATAATAATAATAATTAAAAAAAAAAAAAACCTCTCATTGAAAATCTCCTGGCCAGACAGCTTCATTGGAAATCCTACCAAACATTTAGACAAGAACTACACTAATTCTACTCAAACTGTTATAGGAATTTAGAAAAGCGTAGAATATTCCCAAATGCATTTCATAAAGCAAGCACAACCCTGATACCAAAATCCAGCAAAGAAACCACTACAAAAGGAAATTACAGATCAATATCCTTCATGAACAAAGATGCAATAATCCTCAACAAAATCCAAGCTAATAGAATACAACACCACATCAAAATAAATAAATAAATAACTACATCACAATCAAGTGGGAGTATTACCATGTGTGCCAGGATGGTACAACATCAGAAAAACAATCAACGTAACCCATTACATAAGTAAAACAAAGGAAAAGAACCACATGATCCTATTAGTTAATGCAAGAAAAAGCAGTTGATGAAATCTAACACATATTCCTGATATAAACTCTCAGCAAAATAGGAATAAAAGGGAAATTCCTCAACATAATTAAGGGCACATACACAAAATCAACAGTTAACTTATTCTCAAAGGAGAGGGAATGAAAATGCTCCTCTTGTGAATGGGAACCAGACAAGGAAACCCTCTTTCAACTCCTATTCAATGAGTCAGGTCTGACTCAACAACACAGAACAACAATTCAATGCTGTATTGGAAATTTTAGGAAAGATCGTGAAGGAAATAAAAGGGAACCAAATTGATAAAGAAGAAGGTAAACTATCACTGTTTCTCAATGATATGATCCTTTACTTAGAAAATCCCAGATCCAGCAAAAGGACAGGGTGCAAGATCGATATACAAAAGCCAGTCAGATTCCTCTAAACTAACAAAAAAAAGGTACATTAACAAAAGGAATTCTGGTGGCGCAGTGGTTAAGGCATTTGGCTGTTAACCAAAAGACTGGTGGTTTAAACCCACCAGGTACTCCACAGGAGAAAAATGAGGCAGTTTGCCCCCAAAAGATTTATAGCCTTGGAAACCCTATGAGGCAGTTCTACTCTGTCCTATAGGGTCACTATCAGTGGGAAATAACTTGATGCCAATGAGAGCAAAGAGGATTCTGCAAAGGTAATTAAGAAAACAATACCATTTACAATAGCCACACAAAAGGTGAAGCACTTAGGAATAAATCTAACCAGTGATATAAAAGATCTGTATCATGCTTGGTAAAATGGAGGGTAGCCCCTCAATGAGATGGATTGACATAGTGCCTGCAATGATGGGCTCAGGTATAGCAAGGATTGTGAGGCTGGCACAGGACTGTTGTACATAGGATCGTGATTAGTCAGAGCTGACTAGACAGCACCTAAAAACAGTAACATATAAAGAAAACTATAAAACACTTCGGCAAGAAACCAGAAGAGACCTACATATATGGAACATACCATTCTCATGGATAGGAGCAATTAACATTGTGAAAATATCAATACTACCCAAAGTGATCTATAGATATAGTGAAATCCTGATCCAAATTTCATAAATATTCTTTGAAGAGATGGAAAATCCAATTGCCAACTTTATATGGAGAGGAAAGAGGCCATAGGTAAGCAAAGCACTACTGAAGAAAAAGAGCAAAGTAGGAGGCCTCACACTCTCTGATTTCAAAACCTGCTATACAGCCACAGTCATCAAAACAGCCTGGTAAAATGACAAACACATAGAGAAATGGAATAAAATTGAGAAACAAAATTAAAAAGTGAAGGTTTACATACGGAAACATTCTTTGCTTGTCACCAGGGATGGGAGGGAAAAGGAGGGTAAATTTCTAATTAGAAAATCCAACCCATGGCCATTGAGTTGATTCCAACTCATCTCCACCCTACTGGACAGAGTAGAACTGCTCAATAGCATTTCCAATGCTATAAATCTTCATAGAAGCAGACTGCCTTATCTTTCTCCACAGAGTGAGTGGCTAATAGGTTTGAACTGCCGACTTTTTGGTTAGCAGTAGAGTGCTTTCACCACGATGCCACCAGAGCTCCTTAATTAGATAATTAAAAAAACTCACTGCCATCAAGTTGGATCCAACTCACAGCGACCCTTCCTGGTTTTCCGAGGTGAGATCACTATGAAGTAGATTGCCCAATCTTCCTTCCGATGAGTGGCTGGTGGGTTTGAACTGCCAACCTTCTAGTTAACAGTCTAATACCTTAGGCACAATGCCACCAGAGCTCCTAAATTAGATGATAGACATATTAATTTGGGTGAAGGGGAAGGCAATATACAATAAGGGGATGATCAGTATAATATCACTAAGGGAA
The DNA here is from genome assembly GCF_000298275.1 of Orycteropus afer afer. Taxonomy (NCBI): domain Eukaryota; kingdom Metazoa; phylum Chordata; class Mammalia; order Tubulidentata; family Orycteropodidae; genus Orycteropus; species Orycteropus afer. The sequence goes on from NW_006921789.1 coordinate 4,055,194, forward strand.
AGGAAAACATGGAAAAATGCACAAGAGTTACAGACAACAAAGGTAAACACTATTACATACACAACCCTGCAATATCAGTAATAACAAACAATAATCTACAAGTGGATACATAGGCAGATAGGCAAGGTGAACAAGTATGGGTAGGCAAACGGGATAACACTTACAACCATATACAGGTATGGCAGAGGATATTTCTACATACATATTTGTACATGCTTTAAATATATCCATGTTTGTAGTATAGCAATTAGGTGACACAATTATGAAAATTTCTTAGTCATTATCAAATACCTTGAGGTAACAAGTTATTTGACTGGAGGGCTTAGGACCACAGTCTCAGATGGCATTAGCTCAACTGGCACAATAGAGTTCACAAGACAGTGTTCTACATTCTACTGCAGTGAGTAGTGACTGGGATCTTAAAAGCTAGTCAACAGCCACCTAAGGTCCAAATATTTGTCTCTTCTTATCTGAAGCAAAGTAGAGGGAAGAAAGTCAAAGATGCATGGAAACAAATAGCCCAAAGGACTATTGAACCACACCAACCTCAGCCTTCTCAACCCTGAGACCAGAAAACCCTAAGCCCAGCTACCACTACTGACTACTCAGAAAGGGATCACAATAGAAGATCCTGGGGAGAGTGGGAGAAAACTTTGGAACAAAACTCAGAATCGTAAAAAAAGACCAGGCTTACTGGTCTGATACAGACTTGTGGAACTTCCAAGACTGTGGTTCTTAGTCACTCTTCAGGCCTGAACTGAACTCATTTCATGGCTCAACTTTCAACCAAACAACAGAAAGGCCTATAAGGTGAACAGTAACACTAAGGAGGGATTGACTCCTTGGAAGTATCAACAATATGAGATCACGAGAGCAGCTTTTGCTATCGGTCTGTAATTTTGCTTTTTAGTGATCTTTGCCTGGTTTTGGTATCCAGGTTATCCTTGCTTCATAAAATGAATTTGGAAGGAGCCCTCACGAATATAGATGCAAGAATCTTCAATAAAATCCTACCCAATAGACTCCAACAAACTATCAAAAAAAATAATTCATTATGACCAAATGGGGTTCACATCAGCTTTTGCTCAAGGATAAAGCTCAGAATTCAGGAAGGGATAGCAAAGAAAGACAAATTAAAATGGGAAACACAGGAAGGAAATAGGAAGTGTGCTGTTACATTGTGTGTGGGGATTGCAAACAATGTCACAAAACAAGACGTGTATAAATTATTGCATGGAAAGCCAATTTACTCTGTATAGTTTCACTCAAATCACAATTAAAAAGTTAAAAAAATTAAAACAATACCAATCTCCTAAAAATGCTATGTATCATTTCTGTCCTTTTTCTCAACAAGTGTTAGTTCACTTAGTATTTGATACATTGATTTAAAAGGGAAGTTTTAAACATGTTCAAAAGTAGGAACAATACTGGTAATGATGTAGAACATGTGTTATTTGATTTTGCTCTTGCTTTTCCAGATGAACCCATTTGTTTCTAAGTATAGTTACAAACAGCAGAGTCAGTTCTATACTAAGTCCAGTGTGGTTCTAACTCAAAAGCCATTCCCTCCCTTCTCATTAAAAATGATGTTTGCTTTCCTTCTTAACCGAATCCATAGCGAATCCATAGCATAAACTTATATGACATTTTTCCCTACAAATAACTTGCTTTTATTAAATTCATGATAAAATATCAAAATAATGTTTCCATAAGCAATAAAAGATTCTTATGCAGATCTATACTCTTCAAAGAGAACAAAATTCATAAAATAAAGACACTATATATTTAAAATAAAAATATTTTTATGCTTAGTAGTTTAAGAAACATTTATACATAAAATCAACTTTTCTATGGCAGGTGACAAAGGGTAGAAGGAGAAAGAATATGAGAAATTGTGGCTAAACCAAAGAATAGTTAAAGGATTATTCCTGTTTGTGAAAACTGTAATATATGTTATATGGAGAAGAGCATTAAAATTATTCAACAAATAGTCAATGGAACAAAAGAAGTCAGTCATAACTGTGACAGGCTGTCAGGAAACAGAATTGCTGTTTTCTGTGGGAGCTTTTGTTGCTACTTTTCTAACACTTCAGTGGTTAAAAGGAAATCAAACTGTGAGAACTTACTGCCACTCCAGTGAGCCCTGGGGGATTTGTCACAAATTTGGAACCTGAGTGGCCTCAACTTCCACAGCTCTAGTCCTCAGAAGTGACAGAAAGCAAAGGGACCAACACAGAGAGAAGTGTATTAGTTACATGGAACTAAACACGAACATATTTTAAATTGCTGGGCAAATTTCAGGCCACCTTTTCAGTTTTACATTAAGCCAATAACCAAATAATTTTCTACAAAATGTGTGCTATACTTAGGACCTCCCAAGCACCAACCATTATTTGGTAGCTATTCACAGATAATTTTGAACTTATTTTTGCCTGGAAGAAAGCTTCCTAAATGCTGAGAATTGGACAAAGAACTAAAAAACAGAATGGCATTGCAACTTCTTTTACACAATTTTATATTGTGTCATATTGCTCAAAGGATGGGAACATTTAAAAGAATTTAGTTCTTAATCCCAGAGAGATGGTAATCATCATCTGCATCTAGTTCCCAAGGCAGATCTAGAGAGTGAATTTGATTTTAAGATACCAGAAGTCAGATATGCCCTTTTTCCCCTGAATTCCTCCCTGGAAAAATACTTCTGCTTTTCTTCTCCACTTTGAACAAAAATGTACTCATAGAAGCATTTATTTAAGCATTGCTGTTGTTGTAGTTGTTGTTGTTGTTAGGTGCTGTCGAGTCAGTGGTTCACACTCACAGTGACCCAAAACACTGCTCTGGCCAGTACCATCCTCATAAGCACTGCTGTTTGAACCCACTGTTGCAGCCACTATGTGAAATCATCTCTTTCAGGGTTTACCTCTTTTTTATTCATCCTCTAATTTACCAAGTATGATATCCTTCTCCTGGGATTGATCCCTTCTGAAATTCTTCAGACAACATCTTGGCATGCTCACTTCTAAGGAGCATTCTACCTGTATTTCTTCCAAAACAGGTTTGTTCGTTCTTTTGGCAGTCCATGGTATATTCAATATACTTTGCCCACACCATAATTTAATCAGTCATTGCAGACTTAATCAGTGTTTATAGATTTAATCAGTGTAGAGGCCCACGCATCTTCAATCACCTGGAATATTTGACAAAAATGCAAATTCCCAGCTGCCATACTCATGTTATTTGTAAATTTGAAAATGATTGCTACAAAGACCTCAAGTATTATTTCAGAAACAAGTATATGAACATTAGAGTCTACTTTGCTATGTTTTTGATACTTTCAGAAGGTTTTGGGGAAAGTAAAAATAAGAAGGAAAAATATTTTAAGTATTTCATTTATGTCTAAAAGTTATACATGAATAAACCATAATTATACATGAATAAACAATAGTAAGTAATTTTAATTTCATAATTTCTACCCTTGCCTTCTGGCTAAGGCTTTCAGACGAAAGTCAATTCCAGGACTCTGTTTAATTGTGGATTTTCCACTGCTACTGTCCAGGAGAAAAACAAAATCTAAACTTAAAAAGCAATCAATATTTTAGCTTATTCTTAATGTTTTTTAAAAGGTCCTTAGTCTTTGGTGATGCAGGGCTTAATGCATCTGACTGCTAACCATAAGTTTGGCAGTTCAAATCCACCAGCCACTCTGTGGAAGGAAGATGAGGCAATCTACTTCCGTAAAGATTTACCGCCTCAGAAACCCAATGAGGGTCGCTATGAACCAAAACTGACTGAATGGCAGAGTTTGGTTTTGGTCTTTTTGGTCTTTTAAAGTTCAAAAGGTTATATGTTAATTCATAAATGATTTTTAATATTAAACAATAAGATTATATGGACATTTATGTTTAATAAGTGTTTTCCTACAAATACAAATTATACCACCTAAGTAAAAAATTTCTCAACTACAAATTATTGTCTGTTTAGGAAAACGTCCATCAAGCATCAAACGTAGGAAACTAGTAAGTCAGGTTAAGTATGAAGAGAAAGCAAAATGATCACTAGTTGAAGGTAAAATTATGATTGATTTCTAAATGACAAAATGATTATGTCTAACAAAATAATTTAAGAAGCTCAAGAAGTTGGTTGGTTAAAATTTTAAAATTCCAGATATCAATTAAAACTTTCCTCTGGTAGCATAGTGCCTAAGGCACTTGACTGCTAACCTGAAGGCTGGCGGTTCAAATCCACCAGCCACTCCTTGGGAGGAAGATTGGGCAATCTATTTCCGTGTGATACTGCCTCGGAAACCCAAGGAGGGGTAACTAGGAGTCGGGTTCGACTCGACAACACATAACAACAACATGTATCAGCAATAAAGAGAAGGAAAAAAAGAAAGGAATGCTCACAATATAAACACATATATAAAATGGATAGAAATCTAAAAGAAATATCTAAAAACTAAAAATCTAAAGTCTAAAACAAAAGGATAAATTTTACTGAAGGATATAAAAGGAGATTAAGCCTTTTTTTCCTTCTTTTGTTTCTCTCATTATCCTTACTGAACAAGTATATCAAAGTAATTACGCAAAGCAATTAGGGAATTAGGGAAACATCCTTTTTTGTTTATATAAACAGAATGAACAGGTAACAGATTGGAAAAATTAGATAAATATAAAAGATGAAATTCATCTGGCAAATAAATGTATCTTAAAATAGTTTATATCATTAGTAATCAAAGATCTACCAATTAAAGGAATGAGAAAGCAGATTCCACTCACTGGACTGGCAATTATTATTTTTTTAATTGTAATGTCCAGTATAGAGGAAGACACACTAAATCTCTACCAGAGAGATTACACAGGCCACAACATCTGGGAAGCTAGCCTTGGGAATATATATGAAACAATTTAAAATGTGCACATCCTTCAAATTCCCCACCAAGAATTTACCCTAAGGCAGTCCTGGTAAAATGGCAGAATAGGCAGACAAACTACCCAGACCCTGTTCAACAAAGAAAAAGGGAACCAGTGAATACAATACAGAAGATAATCCTGGAGCCCTGGGCTTTGAAAGGAAGGATCCAGAAGTGGACTAAAAATTCCAACTTGGAAAAGAATCTTAATGAAAACAGTAAAAATGGAGACATACAGAGCTGCAGACTGTCAGCGATCTTGACAGCATGGACAGCTTAGATATTGCCAAGTGGTGTTAGGACCTAAGAATTAACCTACAAATCAGCCCTGTGAACCAGGGGCTGCACGGAGAACTGCACTGGTGGCTAATGAATAAAAGGGAAAGCAGTGAAGAGGGAGATAGGCTGAGCTATGGACTTTTGTTGTACAGTGGGCTTGTTGTTGTTGTTGTTGTTTGCCGTCGAGTCGGCCCCAACTCATAGCGACCCCTCCTTGGGTTTCCGAGGCGGTATCACTATGGAAGTAGGATTGCCCAACCTTCCTTTCGAGGAATGGCTGGTGGATTTGAACCGCCAGCCTTCTGGTGAGCAGTCAAGTGCCTTAGGCACTATGCTACCAGAGCTCCTTACAGTGGGCATAGCCATTTTAAATGTTTACAAGCACTTAGATAATTTTGGATATTTAAAGCAACAACACTCTCTCAGATTCCAATGAGCTATTAGGCTCCACTTGCTGGGCACCTCAAGGACATACCAGGCACCAGGAACTGGAAAGGTGAGATATTCCCCTTGTTACTTTTAGACCCCACACTCTCTTGGTGAACAAAGGTGTGGCCATTCCTCACTTGCACCCTCCTTCTAGGCTGGCAGGAATTCCATTCCAGACTGTGTGCTTGGAGGGAGCCTGGGTGCCCTGCCCTGCTCAGATGTTTTTTTGTTTGTTTATTTGTTTTTCTCTGTTTTAAAATTATTATTATTATTATTATTATTATTATTATTATGCCCTTTTTGTTATTATGCTTTCTTTTTCTCTTCCCAGGTTCTAATTTTCAGCTGTTTCTATCTTCCCTCTTTCTGGTTCCCAATTTTTTTTTTTTTCCTTCTTGTGATTCCTGGTTTTTCTTTTTGCATTTTTCCCACTTTGTTCTTCATTAATCTCCTGATCTACCTCTTTTCTCTTATTCTCCCTCCCAAGATAGTGTGAGCTTTCTTTCTCCCTTTTTCAATGCATATTTCTTTGGGTTTTTTTTAAGTATTTCTTTAAGTATTTTCTCTCATTTGTTGCCTTTCCTTTATTTTTTTCTCTCTTTTTCATTTTTGGTAATTGTTCCTGGATGTTTATGTGGTGTGCTTTTTGTCCACTTACTTTTACTTTTATGACAGTTTTTCAATTGTCGTTTTTGTCTAACTGAGTGGGAGACAGCAAACATGGCACATGACACAACCACACCTGCATCTCCTGTAGGTCCACCAACTGAATGAGCCACCACCTCCTTCTGCACCAACTGTCCAATGATACAAAAGCACCGATAAGAGCCTCACTCACCCTTAACTGCCCTTCACCAACAGTTAACAGAGACCTGTGCAGCCACTCACATTCTCTATCACACGTACCAG
>NW_006921789.1:4062620-4067556 GCF_000298275.1 Orycteropus afer afer
AAAACCCTGAAAGAGAAAAATTTCCAACCAAGAATTATATTCCTGGCAAAATTGTCCCTCAAATATGATGGTGAAATTAGGACATTTCCAGAGAAGCAGAAATTAAGGGAAATTGTTAAAACCAGACCAACCTTACAAGAGATATTAAAGCGAGTGCTTTGAACAGAAAACCAACAATAGCAAACAACAACTGACCATTAATATCCAAGATGATATAACCTAGAAACCAACACAGCTATGGAAGTATTCAAAGTAAAATAAGCTTACAAGACTGTAAACAGGGAATCAGAGACATCACTTGTCAAAGGAGGGAAACTACAAACCAATACAAGGGAAAAAAATAGTGTAGTTACAGAACTTCTAAATGGTGTAGAAGGCCAGAGAGTTGCAAGATAGAATGCACTGTTCTAAACTCAGGGAGAAAATTATAAATCTTAGTGTAACCTCAATGAAAAATGATAAACCCTCACATCACAATTAAAAAGAGTACAATCACAAATATTTAGCAAATACTAAAGCAATAGCAACAAAGGAAATAATAACACGATTCATAAATGTAATGAGCTCAGCACAGAAAATTAGATGGAACAAAAAAAACAGGAACACAAAAAAACACATAACAAAAGGACAGCAACCAATTCATACTTGTCAATAACCACATTGAATGTCAATGGATGAAATGCACCACTCAAGAGTTGCAGAATTGCAGACTGGATAGAAAAACATAACCCATCAAAATATGCTATCTGCAAGAGACACACCTTAGAGACAAAGACAAAGATAGACTAAAAATCAAAGGTTAGAAAAAGATATAACAAGCAAATGGCAACCAAAAAAAGAGCAGGAGTGACAATATTAATTTCTGATCAAATTGACTTTAAGAAAAAATTCACTATATGAGACAAGGAAGGGCATTATATAATGATTAAAGAGTCAACTTAACAAGAGGATATAATCATAATAAATATCTATGGAGCCAATGAAAGAGCCCCAAAATACATAAATCAGACTTTAAAAGAGTTCAAAAGGCAAATAGATGACTCCACAGTCATAGGATGAAAGATAAAACAACTGGAAAGAAACTCAACAAAGACACAGAAGAGCTAAACAATACAATCCACCCACTTGATCTTATAAACATCTACAGAGTACTTCACCAAACAATAGCACAATATATATTATTTTTCAGTGCACATGCAACATTCTCCATTATGGCCATGTTAGGCCATAAAGCAAGCCTTAATAAATTTAGAAACATTGAAATATTGCAAAGCATCTTCTCAGATCACAATGCTATCAAATTAGGAAGCAACTATAGGAAGATTAATGGAAAAAGATCAAACAAATGGAAACTGAACAATACTGTCCTTAAGAATGACTGGGTAATAGAAGAAATTAAAAATTCCTTGAATCAAACAAATATGAAAACACAAAACACCAAAATCTTTGGCACTCAGCAAAAGCAGTGATCATAGGACAATTTATAACAATAAATGCACACATCAAAAAGGAAGACAAAGCCAAAATCAACACTTTAAACCAATGTCTCCAACAATTAGAAAAAGAACAACAAGCAAAGCCTACAGTCCAGAAGAGAGAAAATAATAAAGATTGGAGCACAAATCAATGAAACAAAATAGAAAGACAATAAAAAAATCAACAAGACTAGAAGTTGATTTTTTGAAAAGATTAATAAAATTGACAAACCACTGGCAAATATACCAAAGAAAAAGAGGGAAAGAATAAAAATAACATGGATAAGAAACAAATGGGGTGACATGACAACATAACCAACTGAAATAAAAAGGATGGTATCAGGATACTATGAAAACTGTATTGCAACAAATTTGAAAATCTAGAAGAAATGTGCAGATTTCTAGAAACATACTACTTACCTAAACCAACAGAGACTGAGGTGGAAAAGTTGAACAGACCCATAACAAAAGAAGAAATTGAACAGTTCATAAAATTACTAACCAAAAAAGGTCCTGGCCCAGACAGATTGACTAGAGAATTCAACCAAATGTTAAGAGAGAACTGACACCAATCCTACTCAAACTATTCCAGAACACAAAAAATGATGGACTCCTTCCAAATTCATTTTATGAAGCAAGAACAGCCTGAATACCAAAATCAGGCAAAGATCTCTTAAAAGCAAAATTACAGACCAATAGCCCTCATGAAGGGAGTTCTGGTAGCGTAGCGCCTAAGGCACTTGACTGCTAACCAGAAGGCTGGCAGTTCAAATCCACCAGCCACTCCTCTGAAGGAAGGTTGGGCAATCCTACTTCCGTAGTGATACTGCCTCGGAAACCCAAGGAGGGGTCGCTATGAGTCGGGGCCGACTCAATGGCAAATAACAACAACAACAAGCCCTCATGAATACAGAAGCAAAAATCTTAAACAAAATTCTACCTAATAGACTCCCACAAACTATGAAAAAAAAAAAAATCATTATGACCAAGTGGGGTTCATATCAGGTATGCAAGGATGGTTCAACATTAGGAAAAAAATCAACATCATCCATCACATAAATAAAACAAAGGAAAAGAACCATATGATCATATCAACCACAGTGTAAAAAGGCATTTGATAAAATCCAACACCCAATCCTGATCAAAATGCTCTGCAAAATAGGAATAGAAGGGACATTCCTCAGCATAATAAAGGGGATACATGCAAAACCAACAGCCAACATTATTTGCAATGAAGAGAGACTGAAACCATTCCTTTGCAAGCAGGAACCAGACAAGGATGCCCTCAATAACCACTTCTAATCAACATTGTATTAGAAGTTGTAGCCTGGGCAACAAGGCTACAAAGGGAAATGAAAGGCATCCAAATTGGTAAGAAAGAAGAAAAACTGTCCCTGTTTGCTGATGATATGATCCTATAAATAGAAAGCTCAAGAGATTCAGTAAAAAACAACTGGTACTAATTGAGAGATTTAGCATAGTGGCAGGATACAAGATGAACATACAAAAATCAGTTGGATTCCTCTCAGAAACCCAAGAAGGGGTAGCTATGAGTTGGGTCTGACTTGACGGCAAGTAACAAGAACAACAACAACACCAGCAAAGAAATAAGGAAATCAATACCATTCACAATGTTGTTGTTGTTGTTGCTGTTAAGGGCCATCAACTCATCTCCAACTCATAGTGACCTTATGTATAACAGAATGAAACACTGCCTGGTCTGTGCCAGCCTCGTGATTCCTAATAAACCTGAGCCCATCACTGCTGAAAAGGAAATAAGGAAATCAATACCATTTATAAATAGCTACCCAAAAAATATAAATACTTGGGAATAAATCTTGCCAGGGACACAAAAGTCCTGTACAAAAACAGCTACAAAAGACTACTTCAAGAAACCGTAAGAGATTCACATTAATGGAAGAACATACCATGCTTGTGGATAGGAAGATTGAACATTGTGAAAATGTCAATTCTACCCAAAGCAACCTATACATTCAATGCAATCCCAATCCAGACCCCATCAACATTCTTTAGGGATATGGAAAAACCAAACACTAATTTTATATGGAAAGGAAAGAGACGTCGGATAAGCAAAGTACTATTGAAGAAGAGCAACAAAGTGGGAGTTCTCACACTCCCAGATCTCAAATCCTACTATATAGCCACAGTAGTCAAAACTGTGTGGTACTGGTATAATGACAGAAACATAGACCATGGAATAGAATTGAGAAATCAGAAATAGATTTATCGACCTATGGTCAGCTGATCTTTGACAAAGCGCTAAAATCCATTAAATGGGGACGAGATTGTCTGTTTAACAAATGGTGCTGGCAAAACTGGATATCCATTTGCAGAAAAACGAAAAAAGATCTGTACCTCACATCGTACACGAAAAACTAACTCCAGATGGATCAATGACTTAAATATGAAACCTAAAACTATAAAGTTGCTCAAGGAAAGACTAGAGGCAAATTTAGGGGCCCTACAATATGGCATAAAAAGACTGCCAAGCATAACTCAAAATGCACAAACAGCAGCAGATCAACTCGACGAATGGGACTCTCCAAAAACTGAATTTTTATATGCTTCTGCAGACTTCTCCAAAAGAGTCAAAAGAGAACCTACAGATTGGGAAAAATATTTGGTAATGACATAACTTCCAAGGTACTTATCTCCAAAATTTATAGGAAACTCCAATACTTCAACAACAAAAAGACAAATAATCCAATTAAAAATAGGCAGAAGAGAGAGTTCTGGCAAGATGGCAGACTAGGCAGAAGGACTGCACAGACCCTCTTCAATAAAGAAAAGGGAAACCAATTAACACAGACACAGAAGATAATCTTGGACCCCTGAGCCTTGAAGGGAAGGATACAGAAGTGGACTAAACCCCAACTAGCAGAAGAATTTGCATGAAAATACCAAAAAAAGGGAGACATACGGAGCTGCGGTCTGACAACGAACTGAGTGACCCTGACACTACAGGCGGCTTGGAGATTCCCCAGTGGTGGTAGGACCTAAGAATTAACCTAAAAGTCACTGTGCTAGCCAGCAACTGCACAGAGGACTGTGCAAGGTGACTGGGGAACAAACGGTGAACATGAAGAGAAAGGTGGGCTGAGCTGTGGACTTTTGCCGGTCCGGAGGATGCCACAATTTTGAAGGTTTAAAAAGTGGCTTGACTATTTTGGATATTTAAAGAGACAGCACTGCCACAGATTTCTGGGGCTTAAGAACACGATCCGCTTTCCAACAACCTGAGGACACTTGGGGCCTGCAAGACTGAAAAGGTACGACATTGTTCTTGTTACTACACCTTATACCTACTTAGTGAATGGAGGTGTGGCCAGGCCCACTCCCACCTACCTTCTGGGCCCACAGGAACTCCATCACAGTCTGTGTGCTCAGACAGAGCCTGAGTGCCCTACTCAGTCATCCACCGATTTTTTTTTTTTCTTTTT
>NW_006921789.1:4076913-4081049 GCF_000298275.1 Orycteropus afer afer
TGAATAGACACTTCACCAAAAAGGATACTCAAGTGGCCAGCAAACACATGAAGGAATGTTCACAATCAGTAGTCATTAGAGAGATGTTAATCAAAACATCAATGAGATACCATCTTTCCCCAGCACTAATAGCAAGGTTCAACAAGACAGAAAATTACAAATGCTGGCAAGGATATGGAGAAATTGGGATGCTCATACACTGCTGCTGCGACTGGCAAATGATACAACCACTGTGGAAAACAGTATGGGGATTTCTCAAAAAGTTTGCAACAGAAATATCATTTGACCCAGCCATTACATTCCTAGTTATATATCCTAAAGAAGTGAGAACCAGGACAAGAACAGATACATGCACATCCATGTTCATCACAACACTATTTACAATAGCCAAAAGATGGAAACAACCTAGGTGCCAGAAGAATGGATAACCAAACTATGGTACACATACACAACGGAATACCCTAAAGAATAATGTAGAATCTGCAAAACACTGCACAACATGGATGACCTTGGAGGACATTATGCTGAGTGAAATAAGTCAGTCATAGAAGGACAAATATTGTATTAGCCCATTATTATAAAAAGTCAAGAAAAGGTTTATATATGGAAGGGCATTTTCTTTGTTGGTTACCAAATGTGAGAAGGGAGGGGAAGGAACACTGCTAGACAGGTAGAGACAAGTATTGATTTGGGGGAAGAGAGGGCAATATACCAAATGTGATTAATCAACACAGTGCCATTGAGGAAGAGGAAGACATAAAGAGGTTCATGGGAGGTATAGACAACAGAGATGAACCCTTTTGCACATACAGTACTGCATTGTCAGTGAAGGCAAACATTGATCTGTGGGTGGATAGATGGGTGGACAGGCTGAGATATTAGGCATGTCTATGCAGAAGGGAGTGTGCCCATGACCATGTATAGGGTTGGCAGACAATGTTTCTACAAGTGTATTTGTATGTTCTGTAAGAATTCCTAGGTTTATAGTAGAGCTAACAAGGGGCAAGTTTGTAGTCACCTCTTGGCCACAGCCAACTACCCAGAGGGAGTGAGTAGTTGGACCTGTGGGCTCAGGACCATGGTCACAGGGGACATCAAGCTCAACTGGCATAGCATACTATGCAAAAACATTGTTCCACATCTTATCACAAGTAGTGCCTGGGATCTTAAAAGCTTGCAAGCAGCCCTCTAGATGCAACAATGGATCTCTCCTAGTCCAGAGCAAAGAAGAATGAAGAAAACCGAAGATGCATGAAAACAGTTAGTCCAAGTGATTCATCCACCATGCGATCCTCAGCCCATATGACTATGAGACCAGAAGAACTAGATGGTGCCTGGCTACCACTGTGAACCACTCAGAGGGGGGTCTATGTAGGAGATCCTGGACAGAGTGGGAGAACAATGTGGAACATAACTCAAAATTATTAAAAAAATAGGAAAGGGAATAAGTTTGCAGGTCTTATAGAGCCTGGTGTAACCCCTGAGACTACGGCCCCTAGCTGCCCTTCAGGCCTGGAATTGAACCCAATCCTGTGGCTTCCAGCCCAACAAAAGACAGGCATATGAGCTGAACATTTACATTAGGTAGATACACTCCATGAAGGGATCAATGATAGGAGAATAGAAGGGCAGTGTATGCACAGGGAGACAGCTCACTGGACAGGAGTGCATGGGAGGGAAGGACACAGGGAAGAGGTGACTATGGGGAGGAAGTGGGAGGGTAGCTGTTGCATTGTGGGAAACTGCAGTCACTGTCATGAGACAAAGTGTATGTGACCTGCTGTATGGAAAAGGAATCTGCTCTGTAAACTTTCACCCAAATCACAAAAAAATAAAATTAAAAAAAAAAAAAGAATTTACCCTAAGGAAATAATCAAAGAGATTAGATATGCATATGTAATATTCACTGTTGGTAACAGGAAAAAATCAAATAAAAGGTGTTACATGATGTATACCATATAATAGACTAATGTATTATATAATAATTCTCATATAAATATATTAAATACATGCCTACAGAATATTGCAAACTATTTTTGGTATTTAAAAGTATATATATTTTTTCTTAGACATGGACACATACACACACACAGAATTAGAAAGTAAATGAAAGCCAGAGAATGGAAATGTTGTTGTTGTTGTTGTTATGTGCCATCGAGTCAGCCCTGACTCATAGCGACCCCTCCTTGGGTTTCCGAGGCAGTATCACTACGGAAGTAGGATTGCCCAACCTTCCTTCCGAGGAGTGGCTGGTGGGTTTGAACTGCCAGCCTTCTGGTTAGCTGTCAAGTGCCTTAGCCACTATGCTACCAGAGCTCCCGAGAATGGAAATAGAAGGATAAAAATTTTCTCAATGACAGGTTTCTATGCTTTTCTTTCTACCTGCTCACCTATTTTATTTTTTTCTAATTGTAATAAAATGAACATGTAGTTCTTATTTAATAAAGATAATAAAGCCAAAACAAGGGATGAGGAAAATTTTATCTCAAAGTGTAATAAGGAGGCAGGAAATTTACAAAAGAAAAATTTACAGATGAACTAAATCATCTAAAGAATGTAGTCAATTTAATTTTTTATACTATATACTCAATTCATATTTTGCTTTACAGAATCTACTATTTAATTTATATATAGCAGAACTATTTACATTACAAAAATTGTGTAACTCATAGAGACTCAAGCATTTTATCTTTGAAATTCATGTCACTGTTTACAAGCAATCAATTATTAATTATTATACTGTCAAGTGTATGGTATAAAATTAAGCTGCTCAAAGAAATTAACATTAGTATTTGCTAATATACTATTTAAATACACATAATGAAAAGAAAATATGAATTAGTCATTTATAATAATATGATTGTTTCCATGAAATTAGAAATGCTTACATGATTCAGATAATTAAGAAAAATAAGAAAACATTATTTTCAATATAAATAGATATAGCTGAAATGTCACATTAAGAAATATTTTTCATGACTAATTAGGGAACTTTTAAATGATTGTCTAATCATATAATCTTAAAATGCAAAAGACAATTAAAAGACAGCATCAGAAAGTTTATTTTTAGTTACTGTCTATTGCCACAAACTCTCTTGGACTTGCATAGGATACTTATATTCAATGTTATAAATGACTAATGCAAATGTATTTTATGGGGCCATAGAAAGTATCTGTGATATTGTTGTTGTTGTTGTTATGTGCCGTCGAGTCGGATCAGACTCATAGCGACCCCTCCTTGGGTTTCCGAGGCAGTATCACTACGGAAGTAGATTGCCCAACCTTCCTTCTGAGGAGTGGCTGGTGGGTTTGAACTGCCAGCCTTCTGGTTAGCAGTCAAATGCCTTAGGCACTATGCCACTAGAGCTGCGAGGCATGGTGACAGGCAGGTTGTAAGCAGAAAACATCACACAGATGAAGATTTAGCTAGAAGAGAGCTGAGAGCTGAGAGCAGGCAGCAGGATTCAGTCTCTCAGATAAGGCTCAGGATTCCATTCACTGTCCAGGCATCTATTTACAGGGAACCCAACTGGAGTACAACAAAATAAGAATGGGGCCTCAGAAATCAAATTGTCATTAAATTGTTGCATCCTAGATTTCCAGAGCTTTTTAAGTATCTATATGGCCAGAGACAAGTAAAGGGTAGGAAAAACAAGAGAAAACAAAAACAGTCTACAATAGCAGAGAGAAGGAAAAGAGAAACAAAAAGAAAATAAAAACCATCTATCCTTCTCTTTTGTGAAACATTTGTGAAGAAAACCACTGCATTTTGCTGCCTTAGGGATTTAGTAAACATATTTTGAGTCACTTTATATTGAAGGAGTGTTCTCAGGATCCCTCAAGTGTGGCCAAACAGATCTGTCCACTCAACATGATGTTTTTTCATTCGCTTGATAACCATATCGCATACAAGAGATGACTATTGAAGGACACAACCCACAAAACTAAAATAAGACAATAGATAGGTAGACAGAGAGAGAGATAGGTAGGTAGGTAGATAGATAGATAGATAAACTAAATTCCCCAAGTGTGAAATATATATATGTTGTTATGTGCCGTCGAGTCAAACCCGACTCATAGCTACCCCTCCTTGGGTTTCCGAGGCAGTATCACTACGGAAGTAGGATTGCCCAACC
>NW_006921789.1:4081149-4090971 GCF_000298275.1 Orycteropus afer afer
AATATATTTTCTATACATTATTAGCTACAAAATATACAGGTGTTAGTCCTCCAATATTTCAAATTATATATTTAAATAAACTGATGTGAGTAATAAATATATGTATGAGTGAATGTGTGTGGGTGTATATATACACATATCACTACTCACATCAGTTTATTTAAGTTTATAACATCAGGAATCTCAAAGCCCAATCACATGTTTATAAAAATGTATGTTCATATATAAGGAACTCTGGTGGTGTAGTGGATAAGGGACTTTCCTGCTAACTGGAAGGTCAGTGGTTCAAACCCATCAGCTGCTCCACAGAAGAAAGACTGGGTGATGTACTTCCGTAAAGATTTACAGCATCAGAAACCCAATAGGAGTTGCTATGAGTCAGAATAGACTTGATAGCAATGAGTTTGGTTTATGTTTGTATACAGGTTTATCATATATGTATTTATATTTACTATTTCCAAGGTAAATAAGTTCAGTGGAATCAGCCACAGTAATCACACCTGATGAAGCTAATATTTATTTTATTTATGCACCCTTATTGTATGTCTCAAAAGAAAGATGATCCCACAGAATGGAAATTATCCAGCAATATCATTGATATCACATGCAGGTAAAATCCCACTGAAGATAATTCAAAAATGGTTGCAGAAGTATATTGACAGAGAACTTTCAGAAATGCAAGCTGGATTCAGGAGAGGACACAGAATGAGGGATATCATTGCTGATGTCAGATGGATCTTGTCTCAAAGCAAAGAATACCAGAAAGTACTCTATTTATGTTCTATCTATGTTATGATCCACATATTCAATTGTGTGGATCATAACAAACTGTGGGTAACATTGAGAAGAATGGGAATTCCAGAACACTTACTTGTACTCAAGAGTAACCTGTATATAGATCAGGAGGCTGTCGTTAGAACAAGGGGATAATGGATGGTTTAAAATCAGGAAGGGAGTATATCAAGGTTGTATCCTTTCACCACTTATTCAATTTTTACACTGAGCAAATAATCTGAGAAGCTGGACTATATGAAAAAGAACATTGTATGAGGATTGGAGGAAGGCTCATAAACAACCTGAGATAATTAGACGACACAATTTTACTTGCTGAAAGTGGGTATGACTTGAAGCATTTACTGATGAAAATTAAAGACTACAGTCTGCAGTATGGTTTACATCTCCATATAAAGAAAACAAAAATCCTCAGGACTGCACCTATAAGCAGCATCACGATAGATGAAGAGAAGATTGAAGTCGTCAAAGACTTCACAATACTTGGTCCTACAGTCAACACCAGTGGAAGCAGCAGGCAAGACATCAGATGCTGTACTGCAATGGGTAAATCTGTTGCAAAAGACCTCTTTCAACCGCTGAAGAACAAAGATATCTCCTTGAAGACTAAGATGCGCCTAACCCCAGCCATGGTATTTTCAATTGCCTCATATGCATGTGAGAGCTGGACAATGAATAAGGAAGACTGAGGAAGAGTTGATGCTTTTGAGTTGTGGTGTTGGTGAAGAATGCTGAAAGTTCCGTGGACTGCTAAAAGAACTAACAAATCTGTCCTGGAAGAAGTGCAGCCAGAATGACACTTGGAAGACAGATGGCTAGACTTTGTCTCACCCACCTTGCTCATGTTGTCAAAAAGGACCATTCTCTGGAGAAGGATGTCATGCTTGGTAAAGTAGAGGGTCAATGAAAGAGGGGAAGGCCCTCAACAAGATGGATTGACACTGTGGCTGCAACAATGGGCTCAGGTATAGTAGGGATTGTGATCCTGGCACAGGGCTGGTCAGTGTTTCGCTTTGTTGTACATAAGGTCTCTATGAGTCAGAGACAACTCAATGGCACATAACAACAATAACAACATTGTGTGTCGGGGACTGTGTCAAACACTTTATGTGCATTTTCCTTTTCTCCAAAAGCAGAGCCATCCTTAACTTCCTTTGCAAAGAAGGATACTGGGGACATATAAAGGCTAAAAACTTGCTGGCAGGGCTGAAATTCATATATAGGGCCTCTGCCTCTAATGCCTATACTCAGAATTCCTACACTTACTGTCTCCACTACAGTATACTGTTGGTCTGCTGTACTCAACAGCTTCCTATATTTGTGTAGAGATTAATCACTTACAAAATGCTTTCCGAGACTTTGACTCATTGGATCCTTACCACTGCTCTATGAAATAGGCAAGAAACATTTTGTCTATCCCATCTCATACAAAAAAAAAAAAAAAAAAAATTGAGACTCAAATCAATACATGACAAAATTAAACCTTAAGTCTCTATGATCCAACTTCAAGCCCAGAACACTCTCCACTGTATCAAGTTCTTTTCCATTCTACTTTTTCTAGAAGCAAACAAGATTTGTCTTCATACTGCTAAACTACTTGTTGAGAACTAAAGAAATAAGGATCAGAGAAAGAGATATAATGCCTGTCAGTTGCCTTAAATTATCATCCCCTCTTATTCATGCCATCTCATCAGATTTAAATACCACTCCCTATATAACAGGGAGTTGTAAATTTGCCTATTTTGCACTTGACAAAGGAGGTTTGTGCTGAAAGCATTGCTGGAAGGTCCAGAATTTAAGCATATACCATTGAGTTACTATAATTGCTTGGAGGAATGTTCAATCTAAACTATTTGAAATCACCTTTTAATCATAATAAACTTGAGAAACAAGTGTAGTTTTAAAGATATTCCAAATGATTTGACATTGCTTGAAAAGCATTGAACCAAAGACCAAGAAAAAGTTTCACTCTCTGCCTTTTATTCCTTCATTGACCCCTTGTCACCTTCTAAGTCTGTCTGTGAGTTCTAGTTTCAGTTGATTTGTTTACGGTTTTCTGGTGCCTTCTCTGATGAAGCCTTTCATATGCGGATGTCTTTGTGTCCCTTCACTGCTCTGACCCAGGATTCCTGCTCAGGCTAGACGTCCTACTGTTTGTCTTCTTAGGCCACTTCAGATTTTCTTCTACCCCACCTTCCACTCATTGTATTGGTGACTGTCCAAACCCAAATTCAAAATAAGATTTCACTCCCCCAGCCCTTGCACTCCCCAAAGATATAAATATGCAGATCATTTTCTTATCAAGGGTTTTACTGCTAATCAACAGAGGGACACAAATAGAATAAAACAAAATCAACAGAGAAGTTATAAGCATCAACTAGTTTCTTATTTAAAGTTTCTAATTTCATTCTGAGGTGGCAAAATTAAGCCTCGGTGTGGGAGCTCTGGTAGTGTAGTGCCTAAAGCACTTGACTTCTGATCAGAAGGCTGGCAGTTCAAACCCACCAGCCACTCCTCAGAAAGAAGATGGGGCAATCTACTTCTGTAGTGATACTGCCTCAGAAACCCAAAGAGGGGTCACTGTGAGTCAGGTCTGACTCGACGGCACATAACAACAACAACAAGTGTGCTCTACACTGGGAGAGAAAAAAAAAGGCAATTCTGAGATTACAAAAACAGGACGACTGAGCCCTTAAATCCATATAAATCATAGCTTCCTGAGGACTGCTTTTTCTCCATTCCAATTCTAATATAGAAATTCAGTCACTCACCCTGCCCTCCCCCAGCTTTTTGCAGACTAAGAGGGCTATGACATAATAAAGATCTTTTTTCTCACGTTCAAATCAATGTTCAGGCATCCTCTTAATCTCTGAATTAGTGATACAGAGATCAGATATAGCTTGGAGGCAAGGCCTAAAGAAGACCATTTCAAGGAAGACCCATCTCCTCTCTAAGATCCACCACTGTCTCCATTTATCACACTTCCTGATACCACATAAGTATGGCAATGTCACTGAGGCATGGTGAGGGAACCCTCTCCATATGAACCTCATATCAACCCTTTGTCTTCTCTGGTCACCTGCTACACTACTGCTGCTTTCACCTTTATTGTCTTCCAAGATCGACAGACAGATAAGTAGAAGATATCCTTTCTGTCAGATCACCTGATGTCATTAGGTCTAGGGTTTCTGACTCTACCCATCAAGACAGCCCAGAGCATTTCTAGACATTGAGGGGCCAGAATTCCTGAGGAAAGACTAATGAATGCTTGTTAGACTTTGGGAAATTGGCAAAATTTCTGTGGATCCTTTCCTCAGTAATGGTCATTGCTTCTAGAATGAGAAATATTATTAAAAAATAAAAATAGTTGGGTGGATGGGTGTGTGGGTGGACAGATACAGGGAGAGAAAGAGAGAGAGAGACAGACAAAAATAAGACAATATGTGCTTCCTTGCCTCAGATGTATATTTGTGTACTTACAGTCCATCGGCAGAAGGACACTTGATTAGTCATTGCATGCCCCTAACTGCCCTCTCTCCACCACTTCTCTCACAAATGGATTAAATATGGACAGTCTGTAAGGGAATCAGGTTAATAAAATGGGCAATGCAGGAAAAGAGTGAAAGACCGTTATAAAGAAAGAATGATAAAACCTGCCAGAGTCGAGCTCAACTGATCTTCACTCTCATTTTCTCCTTTCCATCTATAACACAAATGACAAATAATCAAGTACTTTCTTGAAAAGAATGACTATTACATGGGAAGGGCCCTAAGATAACATTTGTTGTCAGCATGATGTACCACAGACTTTTGTAATCAAATCAATACATGAGCCAATGAAGATAGTTTTATTTTTTTACTCTCCATCTCTCTTGTGATTCTGGATAATGGGATTTCCCCAATGCTGTCAATTTTTTAGGGGGTTGAGGAATATTCAGAATAAGTCCCTTTTGTTCCAAGAAGAACTACGGTAACTCTCACTTCCCGGTGTTTTTATGGTCTGGATTACAGTTGGCCAAGATAAAAGAATGTGAGGGTTAGAAACCTGTCCATCAAGAACAGAATGATGAAATAAAAGCATTTTCCTGAATATTTTGACAGTGTGGTAATTAAAAGAGTATCACTCAGGACTTTATGCATCGACTATTTTTATTCTTGTTGTTTTCCTGAAAAGCTCAATAGGTAACCAAGATTCATGCCTTCTATGGACTCAAAAGCAAGATCACCTGATGTTCTACTGTTTTACCTCAACATCACTAGTGTAAATGTGTGAGTGCATGTGTACATGAGTCTGTGTGTGCACATATGTATGTGAGAGTGAGACAGAGAAGCAGAGAAAGAGAGAGACTATGGACGTGCTGGAGCATTGGCATGTATAGCTAAAGAGGTTTGGTGTTTTTTTTCTCTCTCTCTTTCTTTTTGGTAGTATCAGTTATATCACAAAAATTGTAAACAGGCATAGGTTTCAAACAAAGAAACTTACTGACAGTATTCTGCAACAGGAAAATGCCAGGATTAGAAAGAATATCTTTCTCAAAACACAATTTTACATTTTGAAATATGATTTACTTTTTGAATTGCAGCCAGGAAATTACCATTTGCAAATATTTCAAGTGGAAGAAATTAAGTGGCTGCTAGTCCCCCATAATTTGGGATTGCTTTCTGCCATTCCTTTTTAGAAAACACAATGAAATCTTAATATTTCTGCATTCAAGCCATATTGTCAGGTTTGCTGATCCTTGAGACAAAACTGTGTTAAGTGGCTCCCTCTGGAGCTGCTACTCGTATTTGTTTTTTCATGTACAACAATAGATATAATCCAGCCTTGAAGGGAACAGTAAGGAAAAGTTCTCAGGGCTTGCATTACTAGAAATGTCCCAAGGGATGCAGTTCTTCTAGGGAATAAAATTGTATGAAGAGTGAGATCATTTTTGATATGACAGTGGTCACTTAATATATTCCTTGCCCTTTGTCTTTACTGCACACCCACACACACATACACACACACACACACACACACAAACCTCACTGCCATCGAGTTGATTCCAACTCTATGCAAGTCTACAGGACAGAATCGAACTGTTCTACAGCATTTCCAAGGTTGTAAACCTTTATGGAAGCAGACTACCTCATCTTTCTCCCACCAAGTGGCTAGTGGGTTTGAACCACCATCCTTTTGATCAGCAGCCAAATGTCTTAACCCTGTACCACCTGAACTGCAAATGGTAAAAGAAAACTCATGTTCACTAAACCCCAACCATATTCCCCCATTCTCGCCTTTGAAAATATGAATGTCTTAAGAACTACTGGAATATTTCTAATGAACCTAGATAAATCCTCAATCCCCAAACCAGAACTCCACTTGGCCTGTGGCTGACACAGCAGTGATCAGAGCAAAAGCGGGATCACAAAAAATCTGTTACAAGTGGCAATCAAAGGCTCCAGAATAATATCTATGAATAGCAGTGGTGTAGAAAATAGGCATAAACTCTTGCCATTGCTGTGATCAATAGTTGTCCCTGATGACCACTCTTTCTATATAAATCCTACCCACAGAGGCAGTGTTTGAAATTTAGACTCCTTAAGGAAATGATTCAGCTCCTAGGTCAGTCATCACAGTGTAAAGCCACAGTGATTAGTCTATAGCAATCTGTAGGTTGCCCCATGTTGATCTTGTCCTCCTTTCTGCCCAAGAGGCAACAAATACTCCCTGATATATTTCTCTCAAGCACAGCACAGTCTCTACCACCAGCCAGAATGTTAATGCGTTATCACTCTGTACACTGAGAAAACAAGTGACCATATGCAGCCTATGCCAGTAGAGCTGTAACTGTGAAGAACAATGGCTCTGAGTCAACAACAGAATTAAACTACTCCCTCTTGTGAAGCTCTTCTGAATATTTTAAGTGTTGCCTTGAAAGTGTGGGATTATGTGCAAGCATAAACATTAGCTTAATGCAATTTTTTTTGGGTACAGAATATGCCAGAGTTTAAAAATCAGAATTGAAATGCAGAAAATAACTTTGGGATAAATTTAATTTTTTTTTCCATGTGTGATTAAAACATGATTGAAGAGGCATACTTTATGTATAATTAAAGTAGCTTTGTAATTAAGAGATTTAAGCATGTATAGAAAATGATACAGCTTAGTTTGGAGATTTTACAAAGGCGCCTATTAAACACTCACTCCCTAGCAAGCCTATGACTCAAATGTTTTCACATTCTAATGCTGATAGAGTCCTTGAAGTTTTTTAAAAGCCGCCAATTTCACCATTTCTAAATGTTTTATCCTTCCTTCCATGTGCTAGTGCAACAAAAAGCAGCCCTCTCTTCCATGCATCAGCCAAAACGGGGATGCAGATACAACTTCAAATACCCCCGGGGAAAGAAGGATCCTCACATCATTGAAATGGTATTTGATTCATCTTTGCCTTCTCCACTGTGCCTAGCACCATGCCAGACTGAGAAAGTGTTTGATAAATAAGGAGCTATTACTGAGCGAGCAAAGAGGGTATTTCTGTGTACTTGTGAACGGTCACAAGAGAAAACATTTGTGAACACATTTTAAGTGTCAGCAACTAAGTGTTTTTAATATTAATACATGACTTCATTTTCCTCCCACAAAACATGAGGTTGGCATTATCAACCTTATTTTATAGAAAGAAAAAGCAAATCAAAGAAAGATGAAGTCTACAAAGGATCATGCATTTTTATACTAACCTAGCAACAGTGTCATATTTTGGGCTAAACAGTGTGATGTAACAAGACTGTTTTTCTCAGTCTTGCTCAGTTTTTTCAGCCTCTTTCCCATTTCCCATTTACTCAATCCTCTACTGTCTCCAGGGATCCTCTTGGCCTCTCTGAAAAAAAAAAGGGGGGGGGGACTGCTACCTAGTGGATTGGAACTCATAGTGACTCTACAAGACAGAGTAGAACTGCCCCCATAGGGTTTACAATGCTGTAATCTTTACGGAAGCTGACTGCAAGCTGACTGTCACATCTTTCTTCTGTGAAGTGACTGGTAAGTTCGAATCACTGACATTTCAGTTAGCAGCCAAGCATTTAATCACTGTGCAACCAGGGCTCCTCTTAGCCTCCCTATAAGTCCCTAAAGTATCCTTCCAATAAATACCTGGCTTTGGACTTATGCTTCATCTCACTGGCAATAGTCCTGGTTTAAAATGATCTTGCAGCCCTTCTCCATCAATACCTATCCATGCTGTTTCATTCCGTGTAGGTGAGTATCGCATTCCAAAAAAACCAAACTCACTGCCATAAAATCAATTCTGACTCATAGCAACCCCCATTGGGTTTCTGAGGTTGTAATTCTTTATGGAAGTAGACTGCTTCATCTTTCTTTTACAGAGCAGCTGGTGGGTTCAAACCATTGACCTTTGGGTTAGTACTCAAATGCCTTAACCACTACACCACCAGAACTCCTTGAGTATCTCATTTGGGTAAAAAAAATCACACTAGAATGTTGACTGCTGACTCTAGCAGTTAGGAGACTTTTGCAATAGTCCAAAGGTGCTCTAGAAAAATTTCAATTGGAGCTCTGGAAAGGATGTCAGGAGGCAAGGGTATGGGGGAAAGAAAAAATATTTATGATGACAAGAAAAAAGCATACCAATGATAGATGGATACTGGATTTATTCCCTTGGTGGTCAGGAACAAATTTCCCTAGGGTCTTTTTCTTTTTCTCATTGATAGAGGGTATGGAATATGAATAACCTTTCCAAAAATGGCACTTCTTTCTTCTCTTTCTTTTTCATATTAGGCATT
Organism: Orycteropus afer afer; assembly: GCF_000298275.1. Taxonomy (NCBI): domain Eukaryota; kingdom Metazoa; phylum Chordata; class Mammalia; order Tubulidentata; family Orycteropodidae; genus Orycteropus; species Orycteropus afer. The sequence continues at coordinate 4,089,724 of NW_006921789.1, forward strand.
TGTTCTGGTTACCTAGTGCTGCTCTAACAAGAATACACCACAAATGGGATGGCCTTAACAAACAAGAGTTTATTCTCTTACAGTTTGGAGGCTTTAAGCCCAAGTTCAAAGTGCCAGGCTCTAGGGGCTGGGTGAAAGCCCCTCAGCCTTGGGCTTCAGCTCTGCCTCCAGCTCCTGGCCCACTGGAGCTAGAGGGTTTTCTTCACTCAGACAGCTGCTGGCTAACGAGGCTGCCAAGCCCAAGGTTGACCAGTAAAAAGGCACAGTCACAATGTTACCAAACCACATGGCAGGCTATTAATTTAAGTCTATTGTAAGTCCCAAGGTCATCAGAGCATGGTAGGCTACTGAACAATGACACAGCTACATGCAGGATCCAAGCGTGCCATAAGCTAGTGACCATTGCCAAAGCTGCTTCTTATATATGGGAAGCAGACCACACACTCAAAGCAGCATCTCAGCTGCTTGTGTTAGATACCACCAAGAAGCTGATTGACAGTCTTATCATGGGGAATAACTACCACCAGCTGCCCAGCCACTCAACCAGGCTCAGCCAAGTTGACACACAAACATAACCACCACAGCATTCATACATATACTTGAAGGCAGGCTTGTGGTGTAAATAGTTAAGTGCTTGACTGCTAACCTAAAGCTTAGCAATTTAAATTCACCCATCAGCTCTGTGGGAGAAAGACTTGGTATCTGCCTCCTCCTTAATAATTACAGCCAAGAAAAGCCTGTGGGGCAGTTGTACTCTGTCACATGGGGTTGCAATTAGTTGAAAACGACTCGCTGTCACCTAACAACAACAACATACATACATGTACGTATTATACATACATGCATACGTGTATGTATAACGAGTCCTGGTAGTGCAATGTTAAGCATTAACCAAAAGTTCAGTGGTTTTCCAGTTCTCCACAGGAGAAAATGAGGCAGTCTGCTTCATTTACAGCCTTGGAAACCCTATAGTGCAGTTCTACTATGTTGCACAAGGTCAATATGAGTCAGAATTGACATGACAGCAACATGTTTGATTATTTATACATGTTACTGTTTTGCAGGGAGCTCTGGTAGCATAGTGCCTAAGGCACTTGACTGCTAACCAGAAGGGTAGCAGTTCAAACCCACCAGCCACTCCTTGGAAGGAAGATGGGGAAATCTACTTCCATAGTAATACTGCATCGGAAACCCAAGGAGGGGTCGCTATGAGTCAGGGCAGACTCGACGGCACGTAACAACAACAAC
>NW_006921789.1:4091266-4112618 GCF_000298275.1 Orycteropus afer afer
AAGTGTCTTAGCCACTATGCTACCAGAGCTCCCAAGGGGCTGGTAAGTCTGAACCACTAGCCTTCTGGTTAGCAGTCAAATGCCTTAGGCACTATTCCACAACAGCTCCTTTAAAAGTAGCAGGAGAGTTAAATATTACAAACTTAAAAATGTTCTTTATATTCTCTGTATCTCCCCAATAGATGCTCAATTTCCAGTAATTATATCTCATTTCTATATGTCTGTACTTTCTATCACACCTTTCTATATTTCCTGTGGTACCTATAGTACCATTACATCACTCTTTTGTTTTCTCTCAGCTTTGCTGGTACAGAGAGGGCCCCTCGAGAGGAGGTTGTTCTGTGAAATCTTATGCTTCATGGAGTTTTAGAGAAGACTGGTGAGGGACTGACATTCAAAAGTGAATACCAGTACTATTCCCAGTATATATCTGACTGGCAGAGTTTTAATGTACTGATTCGTGAGAAATTATAGCCATGTTTATTGAGTTCTACAGAAAGCATTCTACACTCTTCTGACTGATTCCTTCCCTGTTCCCTGGGTGCTGGTTATTCTAGCCACTGACTCCCAAAACGAGCTGCTGTTTTCACAGAGAGTTGATTCAAGGAGAGTCAGGAGGGATGTGCTGATTTCATGTGCAATTTAGTTGAAACGGTTGAAACGGAAAAAAAAAAATGTATCTCATTTGAAATTGCATCTCTGTGCCTTAAAAATATTATAATTTTTTAAGTGATGGTGAGTATGATCACCAGGTGTTAAAAGACAGTTTAACAGTTTAGGCTCTCTCCCTTAGGGAAATGAAACATTTTGATTATACAGATGTGTTGCAATCAGCAGGTCTGAAAGGATTGATTAGAACATTGTATTGAAAGGAAGCATGGGAAAGAAGATATATTTTAGGGGGCAGAGTGTTGCTAGTACTTCCTGGAGACAGGATACCCAGGTTAGAAAAGAGAACCTAGACAGGCTTGTGATGAGAAGAATCTCCTTATTTGAAGACAACCAATCAAATGATAGCAAATGGATTTTGACTCAACCAGTTAAACAGACATACTCAGAATGGTATATTTTCCATTTTAAAATTTTAATTATTTTTTTTGGTAGCAGTGAGCTTCTGATATGAGCATCACAGTAAAATCTGTGGCAGCTGGAACTTTATAACTGAAAACCTGTCAGAGAAGGAAAACTCAAATATTTTCCACTGATACAGAGGACAGAAAAGAGGTAAGATAGCACCATTTCTAAGATAGAAAACTTGAGAGATCTGGAAAAACAAGAGAAGTCCCATAGAGTTCCAGCTCTCATTGGTTACAATGTATAGACCAATTTTCCAGAGGATGTATTTACTTTAGGATAAATGTACAGTTGACATTTATGATCTGGAGAGGTCTTAAGCCAAACTACTTAGCATTGAATGACATGTACCTTCTCGATTACTTCCTTTCTTTTCTAAAATACTATTTCTCAACACACACACACAGACATATATATTGCTAATGTCTAGATAGCCAGTTGTCTCTGTTGCAAGCCTTATGTTTGTTTTCTGTTGCTTATATTCAAACAATACTTCGCTCCCTCTTCTCCACTTATTCATATCCTAATCTCTTTAAAGGATGAATTTAAATAACATCTCAACGCTTCCTTCCTAGAAATATAAGTCCCTTATTTATTACTTGTGCCAATGATTGCCTATAATACAAATAATTCTATAATATCAGTATGATACCAATATGATATCTCTATCATATTGGTATATGGTGCTGATCTATGTAGCACTGTCCTGTAAATAAAAACTGATGCATGAAGGCATTACAGGAAGATTGGGGTTTAGGTCCAAGCTCTACAACTGTATAAACAGAGCCAGTCTTTCTCATCTCTGGGCCTCAACTTTGTCACCTGTAAACTGAGGAAGATGGCCTATAATGATCCAAATGACCATTATGGCCCTTTCAGCTTTTAAGCTGGAAAGGCCAGTGGAAATTTATTAAAGTTATTAAAAATGTATTATTCCTTTTTTTTCAAAGGATTAATAGGTTTTATGCATCGTCTGGGGTCAAAAATTGTGAATTTCCCCTTCAATCATAAAAAGGTGATGAATACAATACCAATGTAACCTCAGAACTCTAATTAATGTTAATGTTCTAAGACCCTAAGCCATTAAATAATATTCTCTATCTTAAAAACTAGCATTTTGAATATTATTCTCATGGACAAAGTGACATAAGTAGAGGATTAAAATAATTTTTTAAATATTATATCTGTATCTTAGGCATTTTAGTATTTTAATTTATTAGAAGGGAGCTCAAGATTATGTAATCAAAACAAAAAGTACTTTAAAAAGCATTTTCTTCATGCTCTATAAAGCAAGTCATTTTTTTAGCAGAACAGGTAGGTGATAGGCAACACAGAGTTTTCTCTGTGGTGACTATAGCTACAATGAGAGAAAGGAGAGTGGCACACCTCGGGAGAGCTTGTTATTCATCAGAAAGTAAGTGCCCAGCTTTCTGACCACTTAAGAGCAGTAGCAATTTTCAAATACAATACAGGGAAGAAACACTGTTGTCTGTAGAATTGCACAGTAAGAACTGTCAAGATATATCCACAAATAGTAGCATCTGACTGGTCTAGCCATAGACTCTTCTTCCTTTTATTCATGTGTTTAAAAATCTGTGGTGTATGATTGAGTAATGATAAAACAAAAAAGGAAACTGCATTTGTCCCTGCCAATTTTCTCTTGTTTTTACTGATAATTCTTTCTTGGAGAATATTCATATAGAGTGATAGTTAATTCTTTCTGTAGGTTTTCTTTGTTCTTGATAGAAAATGCATTTTCACTTTGCCTCATTCCACTTTTACACTTTTTATTTGGCTTTGATTTATTCAGTGATCTTCCTTATCCAGTGTGTTTGGGGAGCAAGGCTCCTAAATCTTAACACTGTTCTGTTAAACCTTCTGCACTGCTTACAGTTATTTTAAAGAATAAATAAGATATTTATAAGTTAACAAATGTCTGTAAAATCTTATAATTATACAACATATCACGAGCTTAAAATATATAATACATCATTACAACTAACATTCTTTTTCACTGATCACCTTAGCTTTTAGAGTCAAAAGACACACTTACTTATCATTAGCCCAACCTATGTATTATAATTGTGGAAACCAAGGCCCAGAGAGATGAAGAAATTTCAGGAAGTGAGAGAGAGAGAAGAAGAGTCTGCCTATAAACATGAAACTCACTGCCATCAAGTCGATTCTGACTCATAGACACCACCACTGGGTTTTCAACGCAGTAAATCTTTAAGGAAGTAGATTGTCCCATCTTCCTTCTGCAGAGCAGCTGGTGGGTTTGAACCACCAACCTTTTGGTTAGCTGTCAAATGACTTAGGCACTGTAACACCACAGGTCTCTTGATTTTTGGTCTAGAATTTTTTTACTCTATCATTATTTCCTTTTGGAAGACTGACTAGATACAATTTATGTCTTGCATAATGGAAGGAAGAGTAGATAATAAAAAGGAATAGAATTAGATTCTAATCATATTCTCTGAAAATTACATAATCTTTTTCAATGCTTAGATATTAATAAAATAGTTTGTTAATTCATTATCATTATTACATCAGCTTATTTTAAAAAATGAGGGCATCTATCATTAAAGTTAGGTACTCTGGTAGCATCGTGCCTAAGGCACTTGACTGCTAACCAGAAGGCTGGTGGTTCAAACCCACCAGCCACTTCTCGGAAGGAAGATGGGGCCATCTACTTCTGTAGTGATACTGCCTCGGAAACCCAAGGAGGGATTGCTATGGGTTGGGTCCAACTCGACGGCACATAACAACAACAACATCATTAAAGTTGCCATATTTCATTGACTCTAAGATACATTTTTTAAAAAAACTTTTGATATGTCTGAAATCACGATGCATATTATAATTCCCCATGGCAAAAGTAATGGAGACATAGTTGTGATTGACTATGTAGGTGAAAATTGGTTGTACTCTCTTGACATGATCAGACAACCACCATTCCCAACATTTCAGGACAAGTTAAAGGATCTCTATTCTGGTTGTTATCTAAATATATATCATTGCCACATTCTAGTAAGATCAATAAAATGCTAGCCTCAAATCTTTCAGAAGGTGTTAGCAGTCTGGGGATCAAATCCTGAAGACAATCATGGAGAGCTCTTAAGAAATAGTGCATCACCATGACACATAAAATATTGTGCAGAAAAACATGGATATGAATGACTCTGAGTCAAAAGCAAAAACATCCAGAAGAGATTCTGAATAGGAAGAATTTTGGAATACTTATCCCATTGGATTTTATTAATATTACACTTTTATTCATGTACAAAATTGATACATGAAAATCTACATCTATTTAAGACTAAAATTGCTCTTTATAAAAGTATAAAATAAAAATTCTAAGTGGCAGGAAAACATTAAATAGTTATTTAATTAGTACATTTTTCTTTCTAAAGCATGTGTAAAATAATAATGTACCCTGTAATCAATAGCTCCTTAGATTTAATGAAAAATTATATATTAAATATAATTAAATATTTTATCCCTAAGGAGAGATTTTAAGTCCCTAAGTGGTACAAACACACTAGCTCTTGACTAGTAGCCAAAAGACTAGTGATTCAAACTCATCCAGAGGTACTTAAGCAGAAAGACCTGGTGATCCACTTGTGAAGAGTCACAGCCTTGAAAAGTTCTACTCTACACACATGGTACTGCCAGGAGTTGGAAGTGACTTGTGTGAAGGAACAAGAAAGAGGGGCGTTTAGGAACTTGCAATACCTTAAGGTCAACACTGTGGACTGCAATTATTTTACAGTGGATTTGTCAAAGTAGAAGGTACTGTAGAGATATTGATGAGAGAAGATCTGATATATGCTTAGAAAATATATTCTCTTGGAGTTCATTACATACTATAGGATTGCCATCTAAAATGTGGATTTATTTCAAACCCAATTTCACTATGTTTCTGCTGTCAGATACACCTTCCATCAAAATAAAAAGGAAAAGCATCTGTTTCTGACCTTCAACACAGATGGAGTTACTAATTATCACTTAAGTTTGATTAAAAAATCAGTTCCCTGGACGCAAGGAGCTCAGTTAAGAGGCGCTGAGTTGCTATGGACTCAACAGCTTCAGGCCTTGAGTTCGAAAATAGAACATTAGCAACAAAACCATGAGCTACTCTGAAAGCACATCCTAAAATACTGAAGATAAACTGAGGAGACAGCAAACACCCATTGAAAATTTGCTTTTTGATGTAGAGATATCAAACTCATTCTTTCCCTAGCTCATGGTTAGTTTATATTGCTGCTTTGAGGTTAAAGATAATTTGTTCCTTTGCCTTGGAGAGGAAAATATGGGGTAGGAATAAGGTTATTAAAAATCATTGATATTTGAACTTAGAGCAAAATAAGTATAATGATTTCTGCTTATTTATCGTTCCTCTCACCTATACTGCCTTAATCACCCACCTATCTGTAAGCTATACTATGTATCTCCATAAAAGAACTCAAGTCCTGCTGATCTCTCCTCTCCCTGCACATATTGACTGTACCATAAATTCAGAAGTTTATTACATACAATATCTTCTAATTTCTGAATATATATTCATTTATGAAGCAGACATTTATTGAATGATGCATAACAGCACTCATTTGTTTGTAAATGTATTTATTATCTTCTTCCTCCTTCCAAAAATAACTTGAAGCACCTTATACTAAACAGTCCAAATAAAATCAAATCTTAAGACAAAGTTAGAGAATAGATTCAAGCGGGTAGAAGGAGATAGTTAAGAACATCTTTTCAGCTGAGCACAGAATTGGCTCTGAGCTTCCATCAAGTGAGGCAAAATGGAAACAAAGCTTTCCTTTTTACAAAAAGACTCAAAATGTTCAATGAGAGATTAAATAACTAATAGACTTAAACCCCTCCCCTGGGCCCTTTAAGTAAAAAGCAGTCATCAAAATGTAAGGGCAAATTTTTCCTGTGGCTTCTAGCCAAACAAAAGACAGGCATATGAGCTGAACATTTACATTAGGTAGATATACTCCTTGGAGAGATCAATCATGGGAGAATAGAAGGGCTGTGTATGCACAGGGAGACAGCTCAGGGGGCAGGAGTGCATGGGAGAGAAGGACACAGGGAAGAGGCAACTATGGGGAGGAAGTGGGAAGAGAGCTGTTGCGTTGTGGAAGATTATAGTCAATGTCACGAGACAAAGTATATATGAACGGCTGTATGGAAGATGAATTTGCTCTGTAAACTTTCACCCAAATCACAATAAAATTTATATATAACATATATATATATGTATATGTGTAAATCTTATCTAGGCATAACTGATATCAAGTCTTTCATAACAATAATTGGTTCCGTCATTTCTCACAGTTTTCTTGAAGTATGATGGTAAGATCATGTGACAAACAGATGTGGACATTTGATTTGTTTGTTAATGAGAGCATGCTCTGGTTCAATTGTAGTTTGTATTATATAATAGAGATATAAATTTACAAGGAATAGTTTTGGATTTAAACATATAATCAAGCATAATTTAGTGTTTGGATTCCTCTGTCTAGAACACTTTCCCACATCATTCTCTGATACTCCTGGTAGTATTAAAAAAACAAAAAGAGCTGAGAATTCATGAAAGCATGCATTCTACATCAGAAGCATGAGCAGTCTGAAATGTATACGGTTTATATGCATGACTTCAAAGAGGATGTAATTCTTTTACTTTTCGACTTTTGTGTTTTTCATGAATTCTAATGCATGCTTTCCATATTGTAAGAGATTTGAGAACAGGACATATTTGTGAAACATCCTGTTAGATGCCATGGGTTACAGTTATCACCTCCTTTCTCTAGGGGATAACTTTGTTTAGGTGTGACACTGCCATGTGCACAGAGAAGGAAGACCTCTCCTTCAGTCCCAACAGATTGAGCATCATTGATCAAAACCAGCCATGGCAATGCATTACCTCTTTGGCGGTGATTAATTTAAGAGTGGGGTGTAACACAGTTTTAGTCAATCAGGCATCAAGGGAAGTCAAACTAAAAAAAAGAAATAGTCCTTCTTGATAAAAACAGACATTTCTATGAGAAGACTGTTTCTTTTGTTTTTGAACAAGTGAGACTGTGAGAAGAAGTGATGTTTGATTCTGTGGTAGTCATCTTGCTCTCAAAGTGAGGAGCCAAGAGAATTATAGTGACGCTGAGCCAGAGCCCTGACATCTTGAACTGCTGAGTTAATTAACCCTAGATCTGCCCATCTCCAGAATCACTGCTCTACAAAATAATAAAAATCCCTATTGTTTATCCCTTTACTTGAATATTTAGCTTTATTTGCAGGCAAAAGTTTCCTAACAGATAAAATATGCTATTCAACAAAATTATAGAAAACGAAAGACAAGGAGAAGAGAAAAATCAAACATTGTCATAAATTAGACAAAATTATTAATCGTCTGCAATAATGGTGATAGGACTTTGTAAGGTGGAATTCTTCCCTATAATGGTATCCAATAGTACTTCTTATCACACTGGGGGTAAATGATTGTGCAACCTAATTTAAACTACATAGTCCATGGTAACACATCTATATGAAGCAACCATTATTTTATCTATTGCCATCACTAGCTTGTTACATATTTCTAAATATAAGGGTTCAAAACACATATTAAAACAATAGAATAGATCCACATCTCCCTTGACATTTCTCACATTAGCCTCCTTTGACCACAAATTTGTGAATATGCATAGCAATCTTTATTGTTTTATTCAATAAGCACTGACTAGATAACCATTTGTTGTTGTTGTTATGTGCCATCGAGTCGGCCCCGACTCACAGCGACCCCTCCTTGGGTTTCCAAGGCGGTATTATCACTACGGAAGTAGATTGCCCAACCTTCCTTCCAAGGAGTGGCTGGTGTGTTTGAACCGCCAACCTTAGCAGTCAAGTGCTTTTGGCCACTATGCTACCAGAGCTCCTAGATAACCATTAGGCAAAGCAAAATGCATTATGCCCAGTTGTTTTACACGTAAAAGAGCACCAAAAAGGAAAAAAAAAAAAAAACATGGTTCACTCACTCCTCTATTATCAACATGGTTAGTTTCCAAAGACCAGATTGTTGTTAAAAAATTGGCATTATGTGAACATGGAAGATGATCACAGCAGATCACAAAATGGAAGATGACTACATAATTACATAATAGCCAAATTCCATCATTACATAACTGCCAAACCACTGAGAATCATGGCTTAGTCAAGTTGACACAGAACCTTAACCATTGCAACCAGAGTTATTCTCACCTCACACATCAGCATTTGTTGCTGCCAGACATATGCCATTATAACCAAAATGGTCGAGTGGCAGATTTTCACTATCATCATATTTGTTAAATGTTGAATAATGAGACAGTCAATAAATGAGGGGTAGCTGTATTATTATAGTTATTTTAACAATATTTAGCATGTGAAAAAAAAAAATCTAACCTCTGTTACAACTATTTTCATCTACTACTGGCCAGCTGATTTTGAATTCTGGTGACCCTATAGGGCAGAGCAGAGCTGTCCCATATGGTTTCCAAGGTTGTATGTGATCTTTAAGGAACCAAATTGTCACATCTTTCTCCTACAAAGTAGCTGGTGGGTTAGAATTGTTGACCTTTTGGTTAGTAGCCATGCTCTCAACCACTGTGCCACCAGGGCTCATTTTCCTTTATTAATGAATAGTAGTTAGGTAAATTTTACATGATCACACTAAATTTTAATCTGTCACACTAAAAATATGAGATTTTCCACCTTCTCTTATACTTAGAAGTGGCCATTTGACAACCTACTGGTCATAATATAGAAGTCTCTGGAAAGAACATCCACACCACATAAAAAGAAAAATGCTCAAGGAGAAGTCTTTCTTGGTTCCTTCCTCCAACTTCTCCTGGCCTAGAAAGCAGAAAAGTGCCTGAGGCACATCGGCTATCTGGCAACCATAAAAAAGAGAAGTAACAAAATGATAAGAGACTGATTCCTTGATTACATGCTTAGGCAACTGTCTTCTTCTTTTTATCATGTAAGATAAAAAGTTTATCATTTGTTTAATTCACTGTCGTATTTCTATTATTTTATGGCCAGATGCATTTCTAACTGATACATTTATTAAATCATTTATGATCTACTCTATATTCAGACATGGGGCTGGGCCTTTGCAAAGAAATATTAAGTCAACCCTGGTTTTCTAATTCTGGGAAACTACTATCTCAAGAAGACCACCCCCAAAACAAACAAACAAAAAAAACTCATTGCCTTCCAGTCGGATTTGACTCTTATTGCCCTCTCCTTGGTTTTCCTAGGTGGTGTCACTACAGAAGGAGATCGCCTAGTCTTCCTTCCAAGGAGTGGCTGGTGGGTTTGAACCACTAGCCTTCTGGTTAGCAGTCAAATGCCTTAGGTGCTATGCCACCAGAGCTCCTAAGAGGAACCCAGTCACCATAAAGTGTGAAAGGTGAGCTGTTCCTGGAATGCATAAGGCATTGTGAGAGCTCAGAGTAATACTACAACGGAAGGGCAGCGGAGGAAAGACCACCATAAGGAAGTAAAATGCTTCCTGCCCTATTGTTGGGATGTAGGGGTAGAAGCTGGCAGATGGAATCCGTGAAGAAAGATTGTTGTTGTTGTTGTTATGTGCTGTCGAGTTAGTCCCAACTCATAGCAACCCCTCCTTGGGTTTCTGAGGCGGTATCATTACGGAAGTAGATTGCCCAACCTTCCTTCTGAGGAGTGGCTGGTGGGTTTGAACCACCAGCCTTCTGGTTAGCAGTCAAGTGCCTTAGGCTCCTAAAGAAAGAGTAGCATAAGCAAAGTAAGCACAGCAGCCTAAAGTGCCATGTTGATTTGGGGAGAACAGTAATTGAGGGTCTTGCAAATGGAGTAAAGGATGAATTGTGCAGGGCTGCTACATATATAGGGTGTTCTATTATAAAACACAGGGGAGTTCTTTTAGCATACTGGCTGAGGCACAGAACTGCTAACCAGAAGGCTGGCAGTTCAAATCCACCAGCCACTCCTTGGAAGGAAGATGGGGCAATATACTTCCGTAGTGAAACTGCCTCAGAAACCCAAGGAGGGGTAGCTATGAGTGGGTCCGACTCAACGGCACATAACAACAACTGTATAAAAAACACAGTTGAATAAACTGTAAACGTCGAATGCCACAGGGTTCTGGACACTAGTTTCTAGGTTAATCAGAGAGTCACAAGGCCAAATGTGTGTTCTAGAAAAAAAAATAAGCCTAATGGACCAGACTTGTGTGATTCTGCTTACAAATAACTGAAATATAATTGAATAACTTTATCTACCTATTTACAATCTCTCTAATATGATGGAAACAAATATTAAACTTCTAAAAGCTTTCAATGTGATAAGTATACTGCTAAACAGTTACAGTTTCTAATCTACTGTAAGTTCCAATTTGTTTTACTCAGAAAATCTACAAATGAGTTTTTGTTAGGTAATTCATGAAATAATTATATGCAAACTTTAAAAAAATAATTCTTAGATAAGAGATAAACAATTGCCATGCTTTGATAAATATGTTTAAAATGATTGTTTCAACACATGGAAACGTATTTATCAATTATATCTACACCAAAATCTTTCCACAAAAAGTTGGCAATAACATTAACATTTATGTTATAAAGAAAAAATAACTTAGAGATCTGAGATTTATGTTTGTATTCTCTAGCTCCAGCTACTAGTTATTAAAAGAAAAATAACAATTTAATTCAATTGAAGGAAATTTAAAGGAACATGTAGATTGAGTCACTGGATAACCATGCGAAATGATAGAAACTGAATAAAATATGAGAATTTCAGGATTGGAAAAGACTTTAGAGAGTGATTCAGAAAAAGTCATCCAGCTACGCAAAGAGTCATCAAGCCATCAACACTGTAGTACAGCAAATGGGTCTCTCAGCCCAACTTCTCTGAGTGTACATTCTCCTTCAAATTCAAAGCAATTCTTGCTTTCAGCTTTGCCAAATGTTTCTGTCTGAAAATATGTTACCCCTAAATATAAACAGATATTTTCACAAAATGAAGCCCAATGGAGAAAATTAAAAAAGAATAATAAGAAGATTGACAGAAAGCACAATGTGGGGTGAAAGGAGGGAGGCTGATGAGAAGGAGGGATGCTAAAGAGGGTTTTTTCACCCCACACTACAGGGACTCTAGTATATTCTGCTGAAAGATTGACTCCTTGATTCCTGCTTATGTTAAGAGGATTGCAAAGACTAACTGTAGAATAGCAGGCTTACAGAAAACAGTTAGTTCTTTTAATCAAATCATGTAATCAGAAGCCTGGGTAATGATTAACTTCCACTTTCTCTGTGAATCATTCAATCACTTAGCAGTGTAGGTAGACATATTCTCTGCCAAAGGCACAGTAAACTTGATGTTTTTTGTACTTAACATTTAATATTTTAAATATATGCATGGCTGTTGCTACTGAGCTCATTTCAAAGAGGTGGTGTTCTGTTAGGTTACAATGGCTGATTGAAATACTGAGAAATTGTATAGCTTTTACCCTCAGACACATGTACCCACACCTTTTCTCAGTGACATTTTTATATCTGTGATCCTGAAAATAATTGAGCATAATTAATTTTTGAGAAATACAATAAGACCCTGCAATTTTCATGTACAGCATAAAGACTCAATTTATTTAAGCAAAAGTCAGTCTACTGTATTTTAGTATAAAAAAGATGAATGTATCAAGTGCCTATAAAAAACGAAGAGCAATAGATTCAGTGTTAGCTATCTGAATTCAGGTTTCCCAAGTCCAACGTATATCACTGTGGTTGAGGGAATGGGAAAAAGAGAAAGAGTATAGTACCTCTGTGGAAGCCAACTGTTCATGATGTAGAATAATCAGAAATGAATCAAATATTGGACATAATTTCCTTCTTCTCTATTACACTGTAGCAACCTCCTCTGGAATACATTATTACCAATTCAAAATTTCAACCTAAATAATTTTAAATTCATCGCAGGTGGTTTTTCATTTCTACTCACAAGGCATTGTGCTGAGCCAAGCTGGAGCCAGCAGTGAACGTTTTAAATATTTGGACCACCTTCTCTTCCCAGGGGAGTTTATTGCCCAATAATGCATAATCTACTAGCTGCTCATCGCGGGGGATCTAGACAGTGACATCTTGACTTGAACCACGCAGACCTTAAAACCACTTCTCAGTAAATGTTGTGGGGATGAAGACCAACTTTCTTATCCCTGTCGAACTAAGAGGCAGATCCAACCCCATAACAAACCCGAGGGTCGGAAGCGAACAGAAACAGAAGACAGCTCCTCCGCGCTCTGCCCGGCTTCAGCAAGGATTTTCTACCGGAGGCGACATTGTTCAGCGGCTCATCCTCCGTTTTACGCCAGGAAACCCTCCCCGCTTGCTAGCAGTTTTTTTTTTTTTTTTTTCTTTATTTCTTTGGTACCTCAGTGCCGATTTCCCGGCTCTTGGTCTCTGTGGTCACAGGACACAGTTCTAGGATGCAAAGCTGCAGTGACTGGGGCGCCGCTCTAAGGATTTGGAGGCGACTGCACTCGTTCGCCCGGGCTTGGGCAGCGTGCTCGCCGCACACTCGATTTCTTCCTTGGCTCAGGGTCTCTCCGCCTCTGACGGGCTCTCGTGGCCTCTTAATACCCACTCGGGCTCGCTTTTCCTCCCTTCACTCTTCAAACTAGCTCCGTGCGCTCGGCGACGGCCCCCGCGGCGCGCTCCCCACACCGCCGCCTGGCCACCGGCGCACAGACTCGGCGCCCCCCGCCCGCAGACCCGGACTAGGGATTAAAAGGTCACCGAGCTGCGGTGCCAGGAGGCGGAGGGGAGGGGCGAAGGGAGTAGGGGCAGTTGGGGAGGGGTGGCGGGAGAGTGAGCCGGAGAGAAGAGAAGAATCTACTCTGAATGCGCCAATGAAGAAAAGACAGGGGTGGGAGGAGTGGAGAGGGGAGAGAACACCCACCAAGAGGGGTGGGCAAAACGGGCAATTACCAACTGATCTGGCAAAAGATGCCGCGCGGGCAAGCAAAGAGGTGGAAAGGAGAGAGAAAAAGACTAGGGGAAGTTTCCACCTCTCCCCCAAAGGTCGGGTCTGAAAATGTGATCCTAAACCAGGAGTTAAACAGTTACTGGTCATGGTGTAAAGGATGGACTGAACAAGGAATTAACTGCCATGTAGTTTTCCCTACGCTAGACTCAGCTCCATCTCGCTCAACTCTGGTAAATGACGGTCCAAGCAAAAGCACTTAATTCTGTATAGAAATTGGAAGCTGAATTTCCCACACCGTGGACTCATCCTGAGGTTCCGGTTTGTTTGCTGTTAGTCTTTCTTTTTCAAATGAAAATAAGCGTTTGGAGATTCCATAAACCCCAGAGCTAAAAAAAAAACCGGTTCATTAAAGTTTATTATTATTATTGCTTTTATTTTTGCCAAATGATAGAGGTCAGGGATTGGCATCAAGAGATGTTTAAAACAGTTACCTAAACAGGATTATTAATGTCATTTAAAAATATATATTTCTTCTTAAAGCAGCCAAAAGGAGGATTGGAAAACTCAGTCACCCAGCTGGAGAGAAAGAGATATTTAAACTCTTAACAAACGATTACACCTCCATCAACACTCCCTCCCTTCCCTCTCCCCGCCAGTAACCCACTAAAATTGGAAAAAGGGGTAGAGTGCAGAAGGGGAGAGCAGGGCAGGTTTGGTAGAAGGTGGGGAAGGAGAAGGAGAGGCATGGAGTAAGAAGTTATCGGCAATTCCCAGGATTAAGATAAAACGCCTAAACTGGGCGGACGCAGGATGCTCCCTTACCTTTCTCTCTAAGCCCCGTTTGCACCTGATCTGCAACCATAAATACTTCGTGGTGCTTAGTGTGCAGCCAAACGATGGCCGAATGTTAAACAATTCTTCACGTTCCCTCCCTTTTTTAAAAAACAGGCTCAAAAGAATGTTAGCACTGTTCTCCTTATCCATCGACTCCAAAACATTCCGCTTTGTCGGGAAGAGAGAAGAAAACCAGGCGCTTGGGCACGCGTATATGTATTTATATGTTATGCGGTCGGTATATAAACATATATACGTTTTCTGCATATAAATCCAAAAACGAAAAGCAGCACAGATGCCTCTGGAAGTGGGAGGGGACGAGGGATGAGAAAAACTTGGCAAGCCAAATGTATCCAAAGATTTCCTACCAGGAGCCACCTGCTTCAATATGCAGAATTCCCGAGAACATATAAAGGGAGAAAAAAAAAAAAAAAAATACCCAATACACACACTTGCAACTGGAAGACGCCCTAAGAAGCGTGGAAATGGAGAGGTTGAGAAAATCTCCCGGGGCTACAGATCCGTCAGTGAAATGAGCAATCGCCTCCTAAAATCACAGGCGGGGAGGTGGCTGCAGATGAGTTCCCTGTTCCGGTCCCCGCCGCTGCCACTGCCGCTGCCGCTGCTACCTGTAGACACACGCACACACGCGCGCGCGCACACACACACACAGCACAACCTCTTCTCTCCCTTTCCCCCTCTCTCCGCGGCGTTGTCGGTGCAGGAGTCTGAATCACACTGGAACAGCCCCCCAGCCCCGGTCCTGCCCCCTCACAGCCAAGATTCCAGTCCCTTCCTCCTCCCCGCCGGGTTTATTGTGCAGCATCCCCTCCCGTAAATGCCCCCTCCCCCCCGGGTCCGAGCCTAGATCGCCAGGGGGCTGGGCTTTGGGGGCAAGAGTCCGACAGTGGCAGACGTTGAATGGGTGGCGGTCCCTTGCTCTACAAGTTCCACCTTCGTCCCTCCCTCCTCCCGAGCCGGCCAAGAGTCCTTTGCCCGCAGCTCCTTCAGCGCACGCGGCGGCTGGAAGGGTTCAGGCCCCCGGCGTCACGTGTGATGTTCCACAAGCTACTCGGAGGAACGTGTGAGTGAATCGGCAAGACAGCTGAGCCTCGAGGTTCGGACGCAGCGAGTTGCTCTGTTCTTGGCGTCATTATGCTCTCCTTCCAGGCGCCTTCTTCTCGGTGATAGCCTGTGCGGAGTTGGAGAAGACAGTCCTCTGCTGTGCCTTTTCAATGTTTTTTCTCCCCTGGTAGATCTTTTTGCCATGGAATGTCCCCTATTTTCTCCTTTTCCTCCAGTTGGAGGCAGAGTAAGCCCCTGATTTAAGCTTTGATTGTATTCCCTGTTGGTGGGAGTAGTGTCAATGCAAGACCTCTCCTTTCTGACTGCACCCACATCTACTGCCTCTGGAGAGATGATGTTTTGAAAAATTACCATAGTTTTTTTAGTGTTGGCTTTCCTGATGGTTGTGACTCACTACACCAAATTGTTTACACCTACTCTCCTCCCACGAGCCTCTCCCCTGTAAATTTTTAATACAAGTAAGTTGGGAGACAGGGCCTTGCCACCAAGCTATTGAATTGATTGCAATAATCAGTGGTGGGGGCAAAAAAAAAAAAAAAAGAGTAAGAAATCAGTTACACGTGGTCTGGAAAAGTGAGGTATTTGTTCCTCTGTTTTTATTATTTAAGACCTTACTGCCTATTGCTCAATTACATGAATGTTTTCAGCTCTAAAATTAAGATAAAAGGAAGGAACTTTTAATTTTAATTCAACCAACAGAATTTCGTTGCCATGGAGTATCACAAACTGATTAATAATAAAAAAGAAACTTAAGGTTCAAGTGCTACTCTGACCTTTAAAAACAATCTTAAACATTAGGCAGTAATTCCTTACATTTAAAAGGAATTTGGTACCATGTTTTCTTGGCACAGCTTTATAATTCACTCACTCTATCTTGCCATTTTTCCTTTTTCTTTAAGTGACCTGTGAGTGATGTACTGACAAATTAACTAGATTTCTAAATTGTTCCCCAAAAGTGAAATCTCATCCTACTAAAACTTGTACCTGGTTCTTGGTGACAGTTCTACATACTGCCTTAGTCTGTTGAATTTGAAAATATAAATCCTGAGAAATTTTTCTAAAATTTCCTAGGAAAGTTGAGAAATACACATGTATTCCAGTATCAGTTGTTACATGCCATCTAGTCGGACCTGACTCATGGTGACACCTCCTTGAGTTTCCCAATCTACGGAAGTAGATTGCCTAACTTTCCTCCCAAGGAGTGGCTGGTGGTTTGAATAGCCAGCCTTTGGTTAGCAATCAAGTGCCTTAGGCACTGTGCTACCAGAGCTCCTTCCAATATCAGTTTAAGTACCTAATTGAACACTTTCACAATACAATTAAGAAAACCAGAAAAAGGGTACCAATATGACAGTTGCAGAATCAAGCTTCAAAAAAGAAGGATGATTAAAGTTGTTATTGTAATCTATTTATTATAATGTTTTTGGAATCTTCTCGTGCTCCAAGTCTGTGGATACCACTTTCTAAATGTCTCTAGTGAGGTTAATATCAGACTTCCAACAGTAATAACTGAACATTTTTCACTGCTAATATTTGGTATTTATAGTATGAGATGAACTTTTAAATAGGTTCTATTGTGCTTTTTCATTATTCTTTTCACATCTACCCTTTATCAGTTGGGCATTATTATCTCATTTTTATGAATTAGTCTTGCAAAAGCCCAAGAAAGTTAACAGAATAGAATTGTCACACAAGCAGCATTTATCACAATCAGGTAAATACAGGCAAATGAGTCAAACTTCTCTTACCCACTTTTCTCCACTTTCCTAATCAAACCTGCTGAAGGTAATAAACTTACCCCAAGTCATTTAATTCCTAAAGCAATTAAATTGTGAGACTTTCAGCGCTTTCTTTTCTTTACAAGACTTTTGTGGGTATGTAGGTAAGAGCTAGGACTCTGGAATTAAAATGCCTGAATTTGAATCCTGGATATGCATTTAATTTGGTACATGTTACTTCATCTTCATAAGCCTGAAATTCCACGTCTGCAAAATGAAGATAATAGTACCTACCTGGTAGAATTGCTGCCAAGAATAATCCAAAATAGACAACCAAACTATGGTATATACACACAATGGAATACTATGAAACCCTGAAGAATAACCTAGAATCTGCAAAACACTGCATAACGTGGATGAACTTGGAGGACATTATGCTGAGTGAAATAAGTCAACCACAGAACAACAAATATTGTATTAGTCCATTATTGTAAAAGTCAAGGAATGGTTTAGCTATGGAAGGAAATTTTCTTTGTTGGTTACAAGGGGTGGGAGGGGAGAGGAGTGAACACTGTTAGGTAGAGATAAGTATTGATTTGGGTGAAGAGGAAGGCAATATACCAAATGTGAGTGACCAACATGGTGGCATTGAAGAAGAGGAAGACATAGAGAGGTACATGGGAGGTAAAGACAACAAAGATGAACCCTTTTGCACATACAGTACTGTGTTGTCAGTGAAGGCAATCATGGGTATACGGGTGGATAGATGGGTGGACAGGCTGAATTATTAGGTATGTCTATGAAGCAGGAGGAGCTCTGGTAGCATAGTGGCTAAGGCACTTGGCTGCTAACCAGAAGGCTGGCGGTTCAAACCCACCAGCCACTACTCGGAAGGAAGATGAGGCAATCTACTTCCATAGTGATACTGCCTCGGAAACCCAAGGAGGGGTCGCTATGAGTCGGGGCTGACTTGACAGCACATAACAACAACAACAACAACAACATGAAGCAGGGAGTGTACCCAAGACCATTTATCGGGTTGGCAGATAATGGTCCTATAAGTGTATTTGTATGATCTGTAAGAATTCCCAGGTGTGTAGTGGAGCTGACAAGGGTCAAGGTTGTAGTCACTGCTTGGTCACAGCCAGCTACCCAGAGGGACTGAGTAGTTGAACCTGTGGGCTCGGGACCATTGTCACAGGGGACATTAAGCTCAATTGGCATAACATACTACACAAAACATTGTTCCACCTCCTACTTTGGCGAGTAGCAACTGCGATCTTAAAAGCTTGCAAGCAGCCATCTAGACACAGCAATGGGTCTCTCTTTGAACAGAGCAAAGAAGAATGAAGAAAACCAAAGATTCATGGAAACAATTAGTCCTAGCAACTGGTACACCATGTGATCCTCAGCCTATATGACTATGAGGCCAGAAGAGCTAGATGGTGCCCAGCTACCACTGTCAACCACTCGGAGGTGGGATCTATGTAGGAGATCCTGGACAGAGAAGGAGAACAATGTGGAACAAAACTCAAAATCATTTGGAAAAAAAAGTGGGAGGACCAGGTTTGCTGGTCTGATAGAGCCTGCTGGAACCACTGAGACTATGGTCCCTAGCTGCCTTTCAGGTCTAGAATTGAACCCACACCTTTGGCTTCCATCCAAACAAAAGACAGGCATATGAGTTGAATTACCTGAGGTGGATACATTCTTTGGAGAGAACAATCATGGGAGAAAGAAGGGCTGTTTATGCACTGGGAGACAGCTCAGGGGGCAGGAGTGCATGAAGGGATGGACACAGGAAAGAGGTAACTATGGGGAGGAAATGGGAGTGGAGCTGTTGCATTGTGGTAAATTGTAGTCAATGTCATGAGACAAAGTGTATGTGAACTGCTGTGTGGAAAGTGAATTTGCTCTGTAAATTTTCACCTATATTACAATTTAAAAAAAAGAAGAATCAAAAATAATACATGTGAAACACTTGGCATGAGTAATTTTTCAACATTCAGTTTATTTTTAGTATCCATGTGATGTGTTTCCTCTTCTCTTTTGGATCTGGTGTCAAAAATTGATCAAGCAATTTGGTTGCAATACTGGTTTTAGCCATAACTTGTCTCTCAGTTTGTCATATGGTGGTGGCTTCTGTGCTGCTGTGATGCTAGAAGCTATGCCATTGATATTTCAAATACCAGCGGGATCACCCATAATGGAATGATTCAGCAGAGCTTCCAGACTAAGACAGACAAGGAGAAGGATGTACTTCTGAAAAAAAATTGACAACTGGAAACGTATGAATAGCAGGGAAACATTGTCTGATATAGTGCTAGAAGATGAGTCCCTGAGGTTAGAAGCCACCAAAATATGACTGAGGAAGACTTGCCTTCTTAATATAGAGTAAACCTTAATGATGTAGATGGAGTATCTCTTTCAGGTCCCGCATTTGCTGATGTGCCACAGTCAATTAGAAAAAACAGCTACAAATATCTATTAATAATCAAAACATAGAATGCACAATTCATGAATCTAGGAAAATTGAGAGTTCTCAAAAATGAATGGGAATACAGGAAGAATGATATCCTAAGCATTAGTGAGCTGAAATGGACCAGAATTGGTAATTTTGAATTGGACAATCATATGATCTTCTACGCTGGAAATGACAAATTGAAGAGGAATGATGTTGCATTCATTGGCAAAAAGAATATTTCAAGATCTATACTAAAGTATAATTCTGTCAGTGAGACCATAATATCCATACGCCTACAAAGAAGTGTTGTTATTGTTGTTATTTGCCGTGGAGTCAGACCCGACTCATGGTGACCCTTCCTTGGGTTTCTGGGGCAGTATCACTACAGAAGTAGATTGGCCAACCTTCCTTCCAAGGAGCGGCTGGTGGGTTTGAACCACCAGCCTTCTGGTTAGCAGTCAAGTGCCTTAGGCACTAAGCTACCAGAGCTCCTCAAGGAAGTCTAGTTAATATAATTATTACTCAAATTCATCCACCAACCACTAAAGGCAGAGATGAAGAAATTGAAGATTTTACCAACTTCCGTAGGCTGAAACTGACCAAACATACAATCAAGATTCATGATAACTACTAGTGATTAAAATGTGAAATTTAGAACAATATGCATCAGTAGTTGGGAATATTGCTTGGTAGACATGGTGCCACAGAGCTCATTTTACAACAACATAAATGGAGACTATTTACCCTGTACACTTGTACACTTGTACCCTGCCAGATGGAATACATAGGAATCAAGGCAACAATATCTGTGGATGGAGGCCTGGAGAAACTCAGTATCATCAGTCAGAACAAGGCCAGTAGCCAATTGTTGAATAGACCATGAGTTGTTCTTATGCAAGTTTAAGATAAAGCTGAAGAAATTTAAAGCAACTCCACCACAGCCAAAATACAATGTTAAGTATATCACACCTAAATTTAGAGACTATGTGATGAATATAACTTGACACATTCAACACCAATGACCTAAATCCAGGCCACTTGTGAGATGACATCGAGGACATCATACACAAAGAAAGTGAAAGGTCATTAAAAGGGCAGGAAAGAAAGATAAGACCAAAATGGATGTCAGAAGAGATTCCAGAACTTGTTCTTGAAAGGAAGGTAGCTTAAACCAATGGAAGAAATAATGACATAAATAAGCTGAACAGAAGATTTCAAACAGTGATTTGGTAAAGTATTACAATGAAATGTCCAAAGACCCAGAATTATAAAATCAAAAGGGAAGAACACCCTCAGCATTTCTCAGGCAGAAAGCACTGAAGAAAAAAAAAATCAAGTCTCTAGTTGCAATATTTAAGGATTCTATGGGCAAAATATTCAATGGCACAGGAAGCATGAAATGAAAATGGAAGGAATACACAGAATCACTGCACCAAAAAGAATTGGTAAAACTTCACCCATTCCAGGTGATATCATATGATCAAGAACAGATAACATCGAAAGAAGAAGTACAAGCTTCACTGAAGGCACTGATGAAAAACAAAACTCCAGGAATTGACAGAATACCAACTGAGATGTTTCAAGAAATAAATGCAATGCTGGGAGTACTTATTTGTTTATGCCAAGAAGTTTAGAAGATAGCTACCTGGTCAACTGGAAGAGAGATGTTTTTGTACCTAATCCAGAGAAAGGTGATCCAACAGAATGTGGAAGTTCTTGAACAATATTAATATCATATGCTAAAAATAACTCTAAAATGGTTGCAGGAGTACATAAACAGGGAACTACCAGAAATTCAAACTGGATTCAGAAGAAGATGTAGAAGGAGAGATATCATTGCATACTTCAGGTAGATCTTGGCTAAAAGCAGAGAATACCAAAAAGATGCTGTGTTTTATTGACTATGCAAAAATATCAACTTTGTGAATCATAACAAATTATGTTTAACATTGTGAAAAATGGCAATTCCGGAACACTTAACTGTGTTCATGAGTAACCTGTACATAGACAAAGAGGCATTGTTTGAACAGAACCAAGGGATACAAGGTTTAAAAGCAGGAAAGTGTGCATCAGAGTTATATCTTTTCACCACACCTAACAAATCAGTAGGGAGCTCTGGTGGTGGAGTGCCTAAGGCATTTGACTGCTAACCAGAAGGCTGGTGGTTCAAACC
>NW_006921789.1:4119218-4130195 GCF_000298275.1 Orycteropus afer afer
GCCATCTTGCCCCGCCTGCAAAAGACCTCTTTAAAGTGTTTAGAAGCAAAGATGTCACTTTGAAGACTAAGGTTTGTCTGACCCAAGCCATAGTGTTTTCAATTACATCATATGCATCTGAAAGCTGGACAGTGAATAAGGAAGATCACAGAAGAACTGATGCACTTGAATTATGGTGTTGGTGAAGAATACTGAAAATACCATGGACTGCCAGAAGAATGAAAGAAATCTTGAAAGAAGTACAGCCTGAATTCTCCTTAGAAGGAGACCTTCATCACATAATGTGTTCATGTTATCAGGAGGGACCGGTCCCTGGAGAAGAATATCATGCTTGGTAAAGTAGAGGATCAGTAACAAAGAAGAATCTCAGCAAGATGGGTTGACACAGTGACTGCATCAATAGGTTAAGGTATAGCAATGATTGTGAGGAGGGATTAGGACCGTGCAATGTTTTGTTCTGTTGTACATAGGTTTGTTATGAGTTGGAACTGACTCAATGGCATTTAAAAACAACAACACTGGTTTTAGAGTAATTCCTAGTCCTTGCTATCTTTTTCTTTTGATGCTGTCTAGGTCTGTTCTTTCATTTTCATGTGTTGCTGTAGTTAGGTGCCTTCAAGTTGATTCTGACTTATAGAAACCTTATGTACAATGAACAAAACACTGCCCAATCCTGCACCATCCTCATAATTGTTGCTATTTTTGAGCCCATTGTTGTTGCAGCCACTATGACAATTCATCTCATCAAGGGTCTTCCTCTTTTTTGCTGACCTATTTTACCAAGCATGATGTCCTTCTCCTAGGACTGGTCCCTCCTCACAATATGTCCAAAGTACATAAGTTGCTGTCTCATCATCCTCACTTCTAAGTACATTTTGGCTGTACTTCTAAGATAGATTTGTTTATTCTTCTGGCAGTCCATGGTATTGTCAATATTCTTCACCAACACCATAAATAAAAGGCATCAATTCTCTTTTGATCTTTCTTATTTGTTGTCCAGCTTTCATGTGCATATGAGGAGATTGGCGATATCATGGTTTGGGTCAGGCACACCTTAGTCATCAAAATGATGTCTTTGCTTTTTAACACTTTAAAGAGATCTTTTGCTGAATATTTGCCCAATACCTTACATCATTTGATTTCTTCACTCCGGCTTCCATGGGTGTTGACCATGGATCCAAGTAAAATGAAATCCTTCATAAATTCAATCTCTTCTCTACTTATCATGATCGTGCTTATTGGTCTAGTTGTGAGGATTTTTGTTTTCTTTATGTTGAGGTGTAATCCATATTGAAGACTAATCTTTGATCTCCATGAATAAGAATTACAAGTATTCTTCCATTTCATCAAGAAAGGTGGTGTCATCCACATGTCACAGATTGTTAAAGAGTCTTCCTCCAATCCTGGTTCCATGTTCCTCTTCATACAGTCCAGCTTTTCAGATTATTTGGTCAGTATACAGATTCAATACTTATGATGAAAGGATACAACCCTAACACACATCTTTCCAGATTTTAAAACACAGCATGCTCTTGCTCTGTTTGTATGACTGCCTCTTGTTCTGTGTACAGGTTTACAGGTTCATCAAGAGCACAATTATGTGTTCTGAATTTCCCATTCTTTATAATGTTATCCATGATTTGTTATGATCCACACAGTCAAATGCCATTCCATAGTCAATATAGGTAAAACATCTTTCCAGTATTCTCTGCTTTTAGCCAGGATTTATCTGATATCAGCAGTGAAGTTCCATGTCCTTTTTGAATCCAACTTGAATATATGGCAGTTCTATGTGATATACTGTTACCTGTTTTTGAATTATCATCAGTAAAATTTTACTTGTGTGTGATCTTAATGATATTGTTCGATAATCTCCACATTCCACGGGATCACCTGTGTTTGGAATGGGTACAAATATGGATCTGGTCCAGTCAGTTGGCCAGGTAGCTGTCTTCTAAATTTCTTGGCATAGAGGGGTGAACACCTCCAGTACTCCACTGAGAGACAAGCGGTAGCATTTTAAAGAAGGGGATCATATTAAAAGTGAATCATAAGATAGGGGGAAAAAAGTGATTACATAATGACAACACTAAAGAAATGTAGGAAAATGAATTTCATTTACATTGTAAATTCTGCAACCTTCTAGTTCTGCATTAATCATGCCAAAACTGTGCATAAGTTTACCATATTGAATTGTTTGAAATGAATACTGGAATTCTGTAATGTCAAATAGGAACAACCCTGTGAAGTTTAGTGCAAAGATATCTATTCATCAGAATATTTGAAAAGAGATCTCAATTTCTTTTTCCAGACATTTTATTGTGGTTTGGATAAACATTGATAGAGCAAATTTGTTTCCCATTTAACAATCTATATACTTTCTGTTTCATGACATTAGTTGCAATACCTTCAATAGCCTATCATTCTTGCCCCTTCCTGCATTATGAACTTTGTTTTGGGGCAAATGCTGCCCTTTTGCTCTCGGGTGGTTGATTGTTTTGAAAAGCACATTCTGCTCAGGATTTATTGGTCACTTTATAGGCCTATTATTTGGCTAAAAGGTAATCTCCAGGAGTGTGTTCATTTCTAGGTTTGAAGGATGTCTAAGGGCCATGGTTTCAGGGGTTCCACCAGTTTCTTTCAGACTAGTAAGTCTGGTTATATTTATGATTTTGAATTTTTTTCTGTATTTTTCTCCCACTATATCCAGGGCCTTCTATTGTGGTTCTGATCAGAGCCCTTTCAGTGGTGAAAGCCAGGCACTATCTACTTTTTCTGGTTTCATGCTAGTGGAGGCCATGGTTTGTGTTGTTGATTACTCCTTTGACTAATTGTTTCTTTGTGTTCGGTCAGTGTCTTGTTCTGTTGTACATAGGGCTGCTATGAGTCAGAGATGACTAGACGGCACCTTACAACAACAAAAACAACAGTATTCCTTTGTGTGTAGATATGTAATTTGTTTATCCTTTCATCCATTGATGGACACTTAGGTAGTTTCCATTATTATGGCTGATGATAAGATGAACATGGGTGTCCATATATCTGTTCATGTTATGGCTCTTATTTGTTTAGAATATATTCCTCAGAAGGAAGATTGAGCAATCTACTTCCGTAGAGATACTGCCTCAGAAACCCAAGGAAGAGTCGCTATGAGTCAAATCAACTTGACAGCAGTGAGTTTGGTTTTGGTTTTTGTATATACCTGGCAGTGGGATTGCTGGATCATATGGTATCTCTATTTCTTATTTTGTAAGGAAGCATCATGCTATTTTCCACAGTGGTTGTACCATTTTATAATTCTACCAGCAGTGTATGAGAGTTCCAATCTCCCCACACCCTCACCAGCATTTGTTGTCTTCTGTTTTTTATTCATCAGTGTTACTATGGAGGTGAAATCGTATCTCATTCTTGTTTTGATCTGCATCTCTCTAATCGTGAGCATCTCTTCATGTATTTGTTAGACACCTGAATGTCTTCTATGGTAAAGTGTACGTTTATGTGCTTTGCCCATTTTTTAATTGGATTGTCTGTTGAAATTTTCTGTAAATTTTAAAGATTAGTCTCCTGTTAAGTATATAATTGCCTTTTTTTTTTCAGTCTGTAGGTTCTCTTTTTACTCTTTTGAAGAAGTCTTTTGATGTACATAAGTGTTTAATTTTTAGGAGGTCCCAGTCATATAGTTCTTCTGCTGCTAATTGGCAATTTTTAGTTACATTTGACACACTATTTATGCCATAAACTAGGTTCTCTAAATTTACCTGTATTTTCTCTTGCAGGATCTTTATAATTTTAGGTTTTACTTTTAGAGGAAACCTCAATATAAAACATATATAAAGTATTTGCATTGTCAGTAAATATTGATGCAAAAGAGCATTCCTGTGAAAACCAATATATTCACTGAGAATCAGGGAAAAACTCTAAAATAATAAATACCTTTTTTATTATAAGTATAGGTGGACTCCTCTATTGTTGTGGTTTTAAAATTTATTTTCTCAGAAGTGAAAATGAAAATACTGGAAAAGAAAGGGAGATTTGATGGTAAATATTGTATTTTCAGACACCTCAACAGAGTAGTTTGTAGGCTCCATTTGCTCTCAGTTCAGAAAGTCTTAATTGGGTAGATATTTTTCCCTCAGTAATCATGTAAAAACTAAAACCAAACTCTTTGTCATCGAGTTGATTCCAACTCATAGCAACCTCCATTGAGTTTTCAAGGCAGTGAATCTTTACGGGAGTAGATTGCCCTATCTTCCTTCCATGGAACGGCTGGTGGTTCGAACCACCAACATTCTTGTTAGCAGGCCAATATCTTAGGCACGGTGCCACCAGCTGTCTTTTCAGTAATTACATATATAAAGATAATTAGATGGAATCTTATCCTAAAGTAAAGAAAAATCAAGAGTATTACTTATTACTTGGAAAATCCCAAAGATTCACAGAAGGATATTATCACTTTTTTTTTTTCCAAGGAATTAGGAAGAAAATATATTAATAAAATGTTATACCTAGATGAAATTTCACTGCGACTTTCCTCATAAATTATATGTATTTTACTTAAAATGAGATAAATACAAATAATATACTGAGAGTGTATAGGGAAAGTGATAGCTCATATTCTGCTCTGAAAGAATTAAAAGATAGAGCCTGGTAATCTGTTGAATTGTGGCACTGGCAAGTGGACCACCTGTACAGTTTCCCAACAGTGTTTTATTATGAACTTGACAAAAGATGTAGATGTTACCAATCTGAAAAGACAGAAAGCCATTTTTAAGATCACCAGCTTAGTCTGCTTCCATAAGGTACCCATTTAGCCACAATGTATCTGATATCCAATTCTAGTCTACCCACAAATCATCCCACTGCCCTGTACAATTTATGAAGTTTGGCCAAATTCATCCCCTTTTAATCTGCTCTGGTCAAGTAAAGCTATTTTGAAAATCCTCAATGAATATTTACATCATATGAACTACACTTTTTATCCTAGGATTCAATGGCACACATCTTTATTTAGTTATCTCTCCCGTTACTCTCATTTCTAATCTTTATATTACTTTCCAAAGATATTACTCACTGGTCTCCAATGTCAAGTCTAATAATTACTTCTATTGTAGTATCCATTGCACCATTTCTACCTAGTGAAAACTACCAAAGGTATTAATTCAAAGATCCTCTAAGACAAAAATTATTTTCACTTACTCTGAACGTCAGTAATTTGCACCTCCCATGATGCAATTGGGAGCTCTGGTAGCGTAGTGCCTAAGGCACATGACTGCTAACCAGAAGGCTGGCGGTTCAAACCCATCAGCCACTCCTCGGAAGGAAGATGGGGCAATCTACTTCTGTAGTGATACTGCCTCGGAAACCCAAGGAGGGGTCACTATGAGTCGGGTCTGACTCCACGGCATATAACAACAACAACAGCAACATGATGCAATTACATAGGCTATATTGTGTTATTATTATTTCTTGATCTTTTGATTCCATTAATGTGCTTATAAGGCACTAAACAATCTCTTATCCCAGGACATTTGTAATCACTATTTCCTCTGTCCAGGCCTCTCTTCTCCCTGATAGTTATATGACTTCTTCCCTTGTTGACAGAGATCTCTGCTTAGATGTTACCTTCAGAAAAAGTCCTCCTTAACTCTACTATCTGCAATATCACACTACTCCCCATTCACTCTCTGTCTCTGTAACTTTTTATTTTTGCTTCAAATTACTTGCTATAATCTGATTATAATTATTTGTTTATTATTTGCTTCTATCCAGAAGGCAAGGGGCTCTGGTGACATCGTGCCTAAGGCATTTGACTGCTAACCAGAAGGCTGGTGGTTCAAACCCACCAGCCACTCCTCGGAAGGAAGATTGAGCAATCTACTTCTGTAGTGATACTGCCTTGGAAACCAAGGAGGGCTCACTATGAGTAGGATCAGAATCCACAGCAGTACGTATCCAGAAGGTAAGTGCCATGATACCAAGGACTTTGTGCTTGAGGGCCAGCATTAAGCTATATGACTAACTCGTTGTGATACTCTATAAATTGGTAGTGAACGAATGAATGAGTGAGATTAACTTGATTCATAATTGCAATTTTGGCAGCATGAGTACCGAATAGCTCTTACTTCAGCCAACAATTGAGCATAAAGGCACAGGGATTTGCTCAGTATTCTTGAAAAGTATTTTTTTTTAATGCATGATTTTCTTAAACTACATTAAACATAATTTTAGTAGATGCATCTCACGTTTTGAGATAATGTTTAGCATGAGCATTCATTAGCTCCAAACTTGTTCATAAAGCAAGGATAGCTTATTTCCTGAGATATTTTTGTTCACCTAAGACCCAATGGCATTTTATGACATAAGCTGTGTTGTTAGTGGCCATGGAGGGGGCTTTGGCTCATAGTGACCCTATGTACAACAGAATGAAACTCTGCCTAGTCCTGTACCATCCTCAAAACCTTTGCTAGGCTTGACCCCCATAGTTTCAGCCACTGTGTTAATCCACCTTGTTGAAGGTTTTCCTCTTTTGGCTGATCGTCTGCTTTACCAAGTATGATGTCCTTCTCCGGAGACTGGTCCCTTCTAGCAACATGACCAAAGTACATAAGACAAAGGCTGGCCATGCTTGCTTCTAAGGAGCATGCAGGCTGTACTTCTTCCAGGAGAGATTTTTTTCATTCTTCTGGCCTAAACCAAAACCAAACTCACTGCCATTGAGTGGGACCTGATTCATAACAACCCCTTCTTGGGTTTCCAAAGTAGGTATCACTACAGAAGTAGCTTGCCTAATATTCCTTCCGAGGAGTGGCTGGTGAGTTTGAACTGCCCACCTTCTGGTTAGTAGTCAAATGCCTTAGGCATGACGCCACCAGAGCTCCCATTCTTCTGGCAATCCCTGGTATTTTCAGTATATTTCCCCAACACCACAATTCAAAGGCATAAAGTCTTCTTTAATCTTCCTTATTCCCTGTCCAGCTTTCACATTCATATGAAGTGATTGAAAATACAATGTCTTGGGTCAAGCACACCGAAGACCTGAGAGTGCCATCTTTGCTTTTAAACACTTTAAGAGGTCCTTTGCAGCAGATTTGCCCAGTATAATATGTTGTCTGATTTCTTGACTGCTGTTTCCATGGACTTTGATTGTGAATGCAAGTAAAATGAAATTCCTGACAACATCAATCTTTTCTCCATTAATCGGTATGCTAATTACCAGGCCAGTTGTGAAGATTTTGTTTTCATTGGGTTGAGGTGTAATCCATACAGAAGGCTGTAGTCTTTGATCTTCATCAGTAAGTGCTTCAAATCTTCTTCACTTTCAGGAAGCAAGGTGTGTCAACTGCATATCACAGGTTGTTAATGAATCTTCCCCTAATCCTCAGGCCGCATTCTTTTTCATATAGTCTTCTGATTATTTCCTCAGCATACTTGTTGAATAAGTATGGTGAAAAGATAACAACCCTGAGGCACACCTTTCCTGATTACAGTCATGTAGTATCCCCTTGTTTTGTTCAAATGACAGCCTCTTGGTCTATATCCAGGTTTATCAAGAACACAATTAAGTCTTCTGGGATTCCCATTCATCACAATGTTATCCATAATTTGTTATGATACTCAAAGCCGAATACCTTTGCATAGTCAATGAAACACGGGTAAACATTTTGTAGTAGTCTCTGCTTTCAGCCAAATTTCATCTGACATCAGCAATGATATTCCTTCTTCCATGTCCTCTTCTGAATCTAGCTTGAATTTCTGGAAGTTCTTTGTCAATATACTGCTGGAATCATTTTTAAAAAATCATCTTCAGAAAAATTTCACTTGTGTGTGACTTTAATGATATTGTTAGATAACATCCTCATTCTATTTGATCAGCTTTCTTTGGAATGGGCACAGATACGACCTCCTCCAGTTGTGTAGCCTGGTAGCTGTCTTAGAAATTTCTTGGCATTAACAAGTGAGTGCCTCCAGGGCTGCAACTGTTTGTTGAAACATCTCAGTGGGTGTTTTGTCCCTTCCTGGAGCTTTGTTTTTCACCAATTCAGTGCAGTTTGGACTTCCTCCTTTAATACCATCGGTTCTTGATCATATGCAACCTACTGAAATAGTTGGACATAGGGCAATTCTTTTTGGTACAGTGACTTTGTGTATTCCTTCTAGTCCTGCATCACTCAATATTTTGCCCATAAAATCCTTCAATATTGCAACTCTGGGGCTTGAATTTTTCTTCAGTTCTTTAAGCTTTAGAAATGCTGACCCTGTTCTTCCCTTTTTATTATCTAACTCCAGATCTTTGCATACTTCTTTATAATACTTTACTTTGTCTTCTTGAACCACCCTTTGAAATCTTCTGTTCAACACTTTTATTTCATCATTTCTTCCATTCGTTTTAGCTACTCTCTGTTCAAGAGCAAGTTTCAGAGTCTCTTCTGACATACATTTTGGTCTCTTCTTCCTTTCCTGTCTTTTTAATGATATTTTTGTTTTCTTCATGTATGATACTCTTGATGTCATCCCAAAATTCGTCTGTTCTTTGGTAATTGGTGTTCAGTGCATTAAATCTATTCTTCAGATGGTCTCTTAATTCAGGTGGGATATAACCAAGGTCATATTTTGGCTCTCATGGTCTTGTTTTAATTTTCTTCAGCTTCCACTTGCAATTGTATATGAGCAATTAATGTTCCATTCCACAGTCAACTCCAGGCTTTGTTCTGGATAATATTGAGCATTTCCATCACCTTTTTCCACAATTATAGTCAATTTTATTCCTGTGTATTCCATCTGGCAAAGTCCATGCGTAAAGTCGCTGTTTATGTTGGAAAGATGGATTTGTAATGATTAAGTTGTTGGCTTGCAAAATTCCATCATGTGGCCTGGTGTAATTTCTATCAACAAGGCTGTATTTCCCAAATACTAATGATTCTTCTTTGCTTCCATTTTTGCATTACGATCAGCAGTAATTATGAATAGATGTTGACTGTGTGTTTGGTCAATTTCAGACTGCAGAAGTTGGTAAAAATCTTCAATTTCTTCATCTTTGGCTTTAGTTGTTGGTGCAGAAATTTGAATAACATTAATATCAATTGGTCTTCATTTTATGAATATAGATATTTTCCTATCACTGACATTATTGCACTTCAGGATATATCTTGAGATGTTCTTTTCAGTGATGAATGCAATGGCATCCCTCTTCAATTTGCCATTCCCAGAATAGTAGACCATATGATTGTCTGATCCAAAATGGGCAATACCAGTCCATATCAGCTGTGTTACATTTCATTTTTGACAACCTCTGGTTTACCTAGATTCATAATTTGTATATTCCACATTCCTATTATTAGTGAATTTTTGCATCGGTTTCTTCTCATTTTTGAGTCATGCTACATCAGCAAATAAATGTCCTAAAAGCTTTACTCCATCCATGTTGTGGTAATTAAGTTTGTGTGTCAAATTGGCTAGGCTTGGTTGAGTGGCTGGGAAGCTGGATGTAGTTTTTCCCCATGATAAGACTGGTCATTAACTCCCTGGTGGAATGTATTGGAACAACTGAGTAGCTGCCTTAGGGATGTGCTTCCCATATATAAGAAACAGCTTTGGGAATGTTCTCTAGCTTATTGCAAGCTTGAACCCTGCATGTAGGGTTGTCATTGTTCAGCAACCTGCCACGCTCTGCCAACCTTGGGACTTTCAATAGACTTGAATTAATGACCTGCTGTGGGGTTTGGTAACATCAGGACTGTGCCTTTTTACTTGTCAACCTTGAGCTTGTCAGCCTCAGCAGCCAGAAGCTGTCTGAGTGAAGCAAAGCCTCTAGCTTCAGTGGGCTGGGAGCAGGAGGCAGAGCTGAAGCCCAAGGCCGAGGGGCTTTCACCCAACCCCTATAACCTGGCACTTTGAACTTGGACTTAAAGCCTCCAAACTGTAAGAGAATAAACTCCTATGTGTTCAGGCATCCCATTTGTGGTATATTCTTGTCAGTGCAGTACTGTTGTTATTGTTGTTATGTGCCATCAAGTTGGACCCAACTCATAGTGACCCCTCCTTGGGTTTCCCAGGCAGTATCACTACAGAAATAGATCGCCCAACCTTCCTTCGAAGGAGTGGCTGGTGGGTTTGAACCGCCAGCCTTCTGGTTAGCAGTCAAGTGCCTTAGGCACTATGCTACCAGAGCTCCCAGAGCCGTACTAGGTAACCAAAATACATGTCATTAAGCTGTACTCTACTTTGAGTAGTTAGCTCTTCCCTAGTCATATTTTGAATATCTTCTAACCTGAGGGGTTCATCTTCTGGCACTATATCAGACAAAGCTTCACTACTGTTCATAAAGTTTTCCAGTAATGTATCAGGTCATGTAATGTCTCACTGCTATTCATAAAGTTTTCAGTGGCCAATTTTTTCAGAAGTGGATTGTCTTGTCCTTCTTCTTCATCTGTCTTAGTCTAGAAGCTTCACTAAAGCCTGTTCACTATGGGTGACCCTCCTGGTGTTTGAAATACCAGTGCATAGTTTCCAGCATCACAGCAACACACATGCCACCACAGTGCAACAAACAGACCTTCTATATTTACTGATATCTCAGAGTTTTATTATTTTAAACAGTGTATCTAAGTGATGTTCTTTTTCTTAGTTTCTAAAATTATTTTTTAAATTATTTTAAGTTTGCATTTATAGAAACAATTGTCAAAATAAAATAATAATCTAATACATATTTAGCTCTTAAGTAAGTCAAGATTGCTTTATATAATTCAGTAAATGAATTCTCACTAATCTTTTGAATGCCCAGTCTGTAGTTGTCAAAGAATATTAGAGGATCTAAAGAAAAATGAGACATAATCTTTTCCCTCTTGAAATGCACTGTATTTTGATATGATTTTGTATAGAGAGTCAGGATTTTGTATGTAGAGTCAGGGTTATGCTTAGACTATGTGATACATTCATGCAAAAAAAAAAATTCAGGGAAGGATATTCTTTTTTTTTTTT
>NW_006921789.1:4134428-4139216 GCF_000298275.1 Orycteropus afer afer
AAAAAAAAAAAAAAAGATAGAGATGCCAGTTATGAAATTATTACAGTAGTATAGTAACAACAACAACAGCAACAATCACAAATAAAGCAAATACATTACTCTCAGCAAATTAGTAATAGAGGGGACCTTCCTCAACATAATAAAGAACATACACAAAAATCCTTACAATTAATATCATACTTAGTGATGATAAATGAGATACTTCTCCCCTAACAAAAGGAACAAAACAAATATCTCTTCTTACCTCTATCATTCAACATCTTATTAGAAGTCCTAGATAGGTATCATAGTGCCTAAGGCACTTGACTGCTAACCAGAAGCCTGGCAGTTCAAACCCAGCAGCTACTCCTCGGAAGGAAAGTTGGGCAATCTACTTCCGTAGTGATACTGCCTCAGAAACCCAAGGAGGGGTCACTATGAATCGGGGCTGACTCGACGGCATATAACAAGAACAACAGATAATGTAATATCTGTTGGTAAGAAAAGGAAATAAATGGTATAAAGATTTAGGAAGTGTGCAGAAGTTTTGCTCACAGATTATATGATTTTGTATGTAGAGAACTGCAAATGATTGACAAAATCATGTTTTTGGAACTAATGAGAAATTATAGAAAGGTTGCAGCATTATAGAAAGGTTTCTATAATCTGCAGAAAGATTATACAAAGTTAACATATAAGCATCAATTGTCTTTCTATATAACAGCAATGAACAATTGGAATTTGAAAACAAAAAACACAAGACAGTTTACATTAGCAGCAAATAATAATAATAATAATAATTAAATACTTAGGTCTAAAGCTAACAAAATGTATTTGTTGTTGTTGTTGTTGTTAGGTTCCATCAAGTCAGCTCTAACTCATAATGACCCTATATGTAACAGAATGAAACAATGCCCAGTCCTGCCTATATGAAGAAAATCTCAAACTGTGATGAAAGATCAATGAAGATCTGAATTTAATGGAGAGATATTCTACGTTCATGGATAGGAACACTTAATAGTATCAATATATCAATTCTTCCCAACTAGATCTATGGACTCAGTGCAATCCCAACTAAAATCAAAGCAAGGTATTGCATTGATATGAATAAAGTGACCCTGAAGTTCATATGGAAACACAGAAGACTTGAAAGAATAACATTATACTGAGGAAGTACAGTGTTTGAGGACTAACACTTCCCAACCTCAAGACTTGCAATAATGTTACAGTGATCAAGACAGTAGGTTTTGACCAAAGAATAGACAAACAGAATAATGGAACAGAATAGGAAGTCCAGCAATAGATCCACACAAATATAGTAATCTGATCTTCGACAAAGAAGCAAAGACAATTCAATGGAGAAAGAGAGAAAGACAAATTCAACTTTTCAATAAATGGTGCTGTAACAACTAGACAACTATATGCAGCAGGAAAATAAAAAAGTATCTAGATATAGATCGTACACGTTTCAAAAATGTTAATTCAAAATGGATCACAGACCTTAATATTAAAGGCAAAACCAAAAATCTTGTAGAAGATAATCTAGATTACCTTGCATTTGGAAATGAGTTTATAGATACAATACTGAAGACTTGACTTAAAAATAGAAAAAAAAAAATAAGTTGCACTTCATTAAAATTAATTAAATAAAGCTTGTGCTCTGCAAAAGGCACTGTTAAGAGAATTAAAAGGCAAGGTACAGACTGGGAGAAAGTATCTGCAGAGGACTTGTAGTCAAAACATATAAACAATTCTTAAAACTCAACAGTAAGAAATTAAACAATCCAATTTTAAAATGGGCAAAAGGTCTGAATAAACCC
This sequence comes from Orycteropus afer afer, assembly GCF_000298275.1. Taxonomy (NCBI): domain Eukaryota; kingdom Metazoa; phylum Chordata; class Mammalia; order Tubulidentata; family Orycteropodidae; genus Orycteropus; species Orycteropus afer. The sequence continues at coordinate 4,136,228 of NW_006921789.1, forward strand.
TTGAATGAAGAAAATATATGTATGACAAATAATCATATGAAAATATGCTCAACATCATATGTTATTAGGGACCCACCCCACTGCCATAGAGAGGATTCGAACTGATAATGACCCTATAGGACAGAGTAGAAGTGTCACATAGGGTTTCCAAGGCTGTAACTTTTTACGGAAGCAGGCTGCCTTATCTTTCTCCTGTGGAGCAGTTGGTGGGTTTTAACTGCCAACCTTTTTTCAGTAGCCCAATACTTTAACCACAGCACTACCAGCACTCCTTTGTTACTAGGGAATCAACATTTTGGAGTGGATAAAATTTAAAACACTGGGAATACTTAATGCTGGCAAGAAATTGAAACAACAGGAACTCTCATTCTTTGCTGGTAGGAATCCAAAATGGTACTTTGGAAGACACCCAGCATTTTCTTTTTTTTTTTTTTTTTTAATTATTATTATTTTTTTTTATTAGGATTTGGGTGAAGATTTACAGAGTAAATTCACTTTTCATACAGCAGTTCACATATACTTTGTCTCATGTCATTGACCAAAATTTACAATGCAGCAGCTCCCCTCCCACTTCCTCCCCATAGTTACCTCCTCTCAGTGTCCATCCCTTCATACTCTTCTGCACCCTGACCTATCTCCCTGTGCATAAGCAGCCCTTCCTTCTCCCATGATTGTTCTCTCCAGGGCATGTGTCTACTTGAGGTAAATGTTTAACTCACATGCCTGTACTTTTTTTGGCCGGAAACCACAGTTGTGGGTTCAATTCCAGACCTGAAGGGCAGCTAGGGGCCATAGTCTCAGTGGTTACACCAGGCTCTATTGGACCAGCAAACCTGGTCCCCACCTTCTTTTTTTTTTTTTGCCTCCAAATGATTTTGAGTTTTGTACCACATTGTTCTCCCTCTTTATGCAGGATCTCCTACATCCCTTCCAAGTGGATGGCAGTGGTAGCTGGGCACCATCTAGTTCTTCTGGTCTCATAGTTGTATAGGTTGCAGATCAGATGGTGTACCAGTCGCTAGGACTGATTGTTTCCATTAATTTTGGTTTTCTTCGTTCTTCTTGACGAGGAGAGACCCGTTGTTGCATCTAGATGGCAGCTTCCTAGCTTTTAAGGTCCCAGTCACTACTCGCCAAAGTAGTAGGTGGAACAATGTTTTGTATAGTATGTTAACCCTAGCATTTTCTTAAAGAACTAAACATAGGCCTACCATATAGTGGTTAAGGCATTTGTCTGCTAACCAAAATGTCGGTGGTTTGAACCCACCAGCCACTTCATGGGAGGAAAAAATGAGGCAGTGTGCTTCCATAAAGATTTACAGCCTTGGAAACTTAATGGGGGTTGCTATAAGTTGGAATCAACTCGATGGCAGTGACATGATCCAGCAGTTGTATGCCCAAGTATTTACCAAAAAAAGGGAACAAAAATGAAAACTTATGTTCATTCAAAAGCCTGCACACAATTAACTGTCAAATAAGGCCCTAACTCATAGCAGAACCATGTGCAATGGAATGGAATGCTGCCTGATCCTACACCATCCTCATAAACACTTGCATATCAGACCATTATGATCCAGTAGGGCTTCTTTGGATGATTTTCATCATTTGACTGCCAGAACTTTCTTCTTAGTTCATCTTAGTCTGGACGCTCCACTGAAACTTATACATCATCCCAGCACTAGCATGCAAGTCTCCACTGGCAGGTGGTTGGTGCTGCCATGAGGTACACTGGCTGGAATTTGACCATGAGTCTCCTGTGTGGAAGATGAAAATTATAGTAGTTTTATTCATAATTGTCCAAATTGGAAGATGTTTTTTAGTAGGTGAATAGATAAGCAAACTATGGTACATCCATAATATTATTTAATAATAAAAAGAAATGTGTCATCAAGATACAAAAAGACATAGAGAACCCTTCAATGCATATTATGAAGTGAAAGAAACCACTTAGAAATTAATAAGACTGTGTAATTTCAATTGTATGGCATTCTGGAAAAAAGAGGAAAACTATACCCATTGCCATTGAGTTGATTCTGAATCACAGAGACTTGATAGGACAGAGCACAAGTAACCTATAGTATTTTCAAGGCTATAATCTTTCCAGAATGACTGTGGGTTTGAGCTGCCAGCCTTCCAGTTCACAGCAAGTGCTTAACCACTGTGTCACCAGGTATCCTTAATTATATGTTTGTTGTTGTTGTTGTTATGTGCCATCAAGTTGGACCCGACTCATAGTGATGCTGAGGCAGTATCACTATGGATGTAGATTGCCCCATCTTCCTTCGAGGAGTGGCTGGTGGGTTTGAACCACCAGCCTTCTGGTTAGCAGTCAAGTGCCTTTAGGCACTAAGCTACCAGACATTCTAGAAAAAAGGGAAAACTATTAAAACAGTAGAAAGAACAGTGGTTGCCAGGGGTTCAGGAGGAGAAGAGCAGAAATGACACTTGATTTTTGAGCTTGAGTAATTGGATAAATGACACTGTCAATCATAGTGTGTTTACTAAGTAGAAATTTCTAGCACACACATTTTACAGATAAAGAGCCTAAGACTCGGCATAAAGTGACTAGATTCAAAGTTAAGCAACTTGTACTTGAAACTATGTTCTCTAACTCCATATTCATTTACCTGGATACTATCACACTTACCCTCCTAAATTTAAAGACATTAATAGATATAAGAATATGATTTTCAAATATTTATAGGTTCAAGTTGATATTTATTATAAATTCAGGGGAAAAAAATTACTCTGGTATTTTTGGCAAATACCAAAAGTTCAGATAGTCTCTGTGGTCAATTGATAGCAGTAATTTAGGTGGCACAGTGCCTAAGGCATTTGACTGCTAACCAGAAGGTTGGCAGTTCAAACTCGCCAGCTGTTCTGCAGAAGGAAGATTAGACAATCTACTTCCATAAAGATTTACCACTTCAGAAACCCAATGGAAGTTGCTGTGAGTCGGAATTAACTTGATGGCGTGTTTTTTTTTTTT
>NW_006921789.1:4140213-4155359 GCF_000298275.1 Orycteropus afer afer
CTGGTGGGTTTGAACTGCATATAGGTAGATAGATATGGTGCTGTGGTTAAGGCATTGAGCTGGTTATCAAAAGGTCAGCAGTTCGAACACACCAGTTGCTCTGTAGAAGAAAGATAAGGCATTTTGCTTCAGTAAAGATTTACAGTCTTGAAAACCCTATGGGAGTTGCTATGAGTCAGAATTGACTTGATAGCAGTGAGTTTGACTTTGAATATATTAATTTAGAAGAAAACTGAACATGTTTGAAGAAGAGAAATATAAAGTAGAATATGTTAAAGTTATTAAGAAAATAATAAGATTGATGTGAGTTTTAAAAACTCCAACCAAACCTAACTCACTGCCATCAAGTGGGATTAGTCAAATGCATTAGGCACTACACCACTGGAAAATATGAAGAATATGAAATTAGAAACAAATCGAGTTTTAAAGCCAACTCTTTTTTTCTTAAAAAAAAAAAATAAGAAAACCTCAAAACAGATTTTTTAAAAACCAAGAAAATGCTATAGGAAAATGTTTTTCTTTAAATGATTGGGCTAAATTTATGACAGTAAAGAGTTGGCTCAGAGTTCCCTGTTTGTAATTAGTAATGCTGTGTTTTCTTTTAAATAAACTCAATCATAATTTATGGACTACATTAAAGTAACAGAATGTTTCCTCATATAATATCAAGTGCCTATTTCTTAATAATCCACTTCAGCAGAAAGTATAAAAGTGTTCTTTCAGTCATGTATATATAAATAGAGCTGTTAAGCATCCTTTACATTATTAGGAAATCAATATAAATATTTAATGCAAAGGAAACAAGAGATGATTTAAGTATCTTAGGATTCAAGCTGTAGATAATTGCCCTCTCACATTTCTTTCTCATTTCTCTGTTTCAGAGAAACAAATGTAGTATATTTGGTACTAAATACAGTAATTATGGTTTTGAAAATCATGAACCAGAATGTAAGCCTGAAGTACTGGTACCAGGTTCATATTTAATTTAATGTTCTCACAGAGGAAAATGCATTAGAAGTACTTAATATCTGTGGTGTACCAGGTATTATAGAAAGGAGTCTTTCTGGCTTTTCCACAAACTCATATTCTAGCATGCTAAGATTTCTATTCATTTATGTAACTGATCATTTAAAGTTAACTAAAACGTGTTGATCACAAAAGGTGCTAAATATTTGCTCCTGCAAGTACAAGGGAAAAGTACACCTAGAAAGATTCTTCAGGAGAAAATCTCCCTTCTATAAAAACTGGTTCTGGTGAGAAGAGAAAGAGAGAGAGAAATCAGAAATAAAAAGGCAACTTAATAGCAATTTAAATTTAATATATAATGAACATCAAATTTTAAAATAGATTAATTGAAACAGACTAAAACATAATTTCACTTTCAGTAATCAGTGCTTCTAGTCTTCTTCATTTTCAGCAAGCAAGTGCAAAAAGTGAAGAGAACTTGAAACACTTATTGATGAAGATCAAAGATTGTCATCTTCATTATGGATTAGATCTTAGCATCAAACAAAAATCCTCATAACTGAACCAATAAGCAACATCATGATAAATGGAGAAAAGAGTGAAATTGTCATGGGTTTCATTTTACTTGGATCCACAATGAACATGGAAGCAGCAGCCAAGAAATCAAATTAGGTATTGCATTGAGCAAATCTTCTGCATAAGACTTCATTAAACTGTAAAAAAGCAAAGTTATCACATTGAAGACTAAAGTGTGCCTGACTTAAGCTGTGGCATTTTCAATCACCCCATGTGCATGTGAAAGCTGGACAATGAAAAAGGAAGACCAAAGAACTGAATTTGAATTATGATGCTGGTGAAGGATGTTGAATACACCATAGACTGCCAGAAGAATGAACAAATTTGTCTTAAAAGAAGTACAGCCAGAATGCTCCTTAGAAGTGAGGATGGTAAGACTTTGTCACATGTACTTTGGACATCACGAGGGACCAGTACCTAGAGAAGGACATCATACTTGGTAAAGCAGAGTGTCAATGAAAAAGAGAAGGATCATTAACAAGATATATTGACATAGTGACTGCAACAATGGGCTCAAACATAGCAACAATTATGAGGATGACATAGGACTGGGCAATGTTTTGTTCTGTTGTCCATAGGGTTGCTATGAGTCTGAACCAACTAGATGGCACCTAAAAACAAGTAGAGAGAAGAGGAGTATTCAGATAATTTAACTAATTTTGGAAGAATATGGATAGTTTTATGACCATAAAAAATTCCTAGGTAGTGCTGAGAAATCATTTCATGATGAAGATGAATTAAGAGTAGGGGGGGCAGGAAACCCTTAATTGTGAGGTTTTTTCTCAAGCTAGCTTATAAAAACTAGAAGAGGAAAACTTGTAAGGTGTCTCTTTTCAGACTTACAGCTGGCCAGGCAACTAGCAAGGGAGTTCAGTGTGTTGCAAAAATATGATTGAAATGATGTCCCACGGACTCTGCACCAGATATGGATGGGATTGGCAACAAAGGAAGAATGTATTCAAAACCATCTTAGGGAAATCATGAGGTCAGAAAACTTGTAATGGAATTAGATAATGAAAAGATAACTTGAAGATAAGTTTTCATGTTTGTTGTTGTTAAGTGCCGGTGAGTCGGGCCCGACTCATAGCGACCCCTCCTTGGGTTTCTGAGGCAGTTATCATTTCAGAAATAGATTGCCCATCCTTCCCTCTGAGGAGTGGCTAGTGGGTTTGAACAGCCAGCCTTCTGGTTAGCAGTCAAATGCCTTAGGCACTATGCCACCAGAGCTTCCTAAGTTTCCACACAAAAGTGGAATATTCAAATTAATGATTTCACAGGTGGAGCAGTTTAGGTAAACACAAATCTAGGGAGTGACCATAGAGGTTGAGTAGCTGAGGGGGAGAGTCAACGATCTGGAAGTCACAGAGGCCAGAGTACCAACTGCTCTTGACTTGCACAGTGGACAATGCCACAGTCATTAAAAAGTGAGAATAGTGATTGTTGTTGTTATGTGCCGTTGAGTTGGACCCGACTAATAGCGAGCCCTCTTTGGGTTTCTGAGGCAGTGTCACTACGGAAGGAGATTGCCCCATCTTCCTTCCGAAGAATGGTGATTAGGAATAGATAAATAAAAGTAATGAAGGAGATAGAAAGTGAGATAAAGCAGCAGAGAGTTCTGCAGTATAAAGAACAGAGGTCTGGAAGCAGCTGATGGTAATAAGGAGGACATCAGCTTACCTGTCGTGGGTAGTGAAAAAATAAAGTTCTTCCACCTTAGAATTCCTGCAGGGCAAGTGTTATCTTCAGGTGATCACCAAATTTCCGGTAGGAAAAGAAAATTGAAAGAATGTTCTGAGAAAAAGTTCAGAACATAAAGAAATATTTTGATCATGGAGTTTCAAGCGTTCCAGGTAAAGAAAGAATGTAAGAAACATTAAGTCAGAGAAGAAGTGCACACTTTTCTGTAGCTGTCTGGGTGGGAGGAAAAAAAAAAAAGATAAAAGGAGGTACTTGGGCAGGATCCATGTTAGAAGAAAACAGCAAACTTGGGAATGGCAACTGTCACTTGTCAGCCCCTTGTACAATACAGAATACTTCAACTGAACAGAATTCAAACAAATGTCTAAAACTTTGGGAATTTTTTTTCATACTGTTAGGTGCTATTGAGTCAATGCTGACTCATAGCAACCCTGTGCAGAACAGAAAGAAACACTGCCATCCTCACAATCACTGGTATGCTTGAGCCCACTGTTGTAGTCATGGTGTCAATCCATCTCATAGAGGGTCTGCCTCTTTTTTGCTTTTTGGGGATTAGATCCAGGCATTTTCCCCCCTACATTATCTGTCTTTCATTTATTCTACAAATAGTTCCTGAGTAGCTACTATGAACCAAACAGTGTTTGAGGTGCTTGGAATACATTGGTGAGCTAAACAGACCAAGAAACCTGCTCTCATGGTGTTTATGTTCAAAAGAGGGAATACAGGAAATAACATACGAAAATTATCTATAGGTAAAGAGTAAAGAAATTACATAGCATGCTCAAAGATGATGAATACAATGGAAAATAAAAAACACATATCATACAAGGGGGCTCATATGTGTAAAGGAGAATGAGCTGGAATATTACATAGGTTAGTCAGGTTAAAATTCAATGAGAAGGTTATATTTGAACAAAGCTTGAAGGAGATGATGGAGTTACACATGTGGATACCAAGGAAAGAACATTCTAGGCAGAAAGAATAGTCAGAACAAAGACACTAAAGCAGCACTATGCCTGGTATATTTTAGGAATAGGAGTCCATTGTGGTTGGAGCAGAGTGCGCATGAGAGAGGTTAGTAGAAGATATAAAGAACTGTCCTCCAACTTCACTGTGCACATGAACACAACCTAGGGCAATCTACTTCCATAGTGATACCACCTGGGAAAACCAAGGAGGGGCTCTGATGACATAGTGGTTAAGGCATTTGCCTGCTAATCAAAGGGTTGGTGGTTCGAACCCAGCAGGTGCTCCATGGAAGAAAGGTGAAGAAATCTGCTTCCACAAAGATTTAAAATCTTGGAAACCCAATGGGGGTTGCTAAGAGTTGGAATAGACTCAATGGCCGTGAGCTTTTGTTTTGTTTTGTTTTTGGTAGCTACATGTAAATCTATCACTAGCACTTTTGACCATTTTTAAAATGCAGATTTAGATTCAGTAGGTCTTACATGAAGCTTGAAAACCTGGGGTTCTAACATGCTCCCAAGTGATGAAGATGCTGCTGGCCCATTGCCTACGATTGGAGCTGCAAGTGTTTAGATGACTTTCATGTTGGAAGAGTGAGACAGTGATTGAACTAGGCAAGCACAGTATTACTACAAGATGATACTGAGGAAGGACCCATTTGAAGCTTGTAATCATGATTTCACACAGTATGGTTATGTATATTTATCTAACTACATTCAGCTTTACATATATGAGCGTGAAATTTGCAGAGTTTCATTTACTCAGGGCTGTAGTTTTGTGAAGTATTTATGGTGAAGGGAGAGTGTGCAATAGAGTCAAACTTGTATACAAGGAAGTAGTATAATGATTGAAGATATGATTTAACATGGGTAAAAATAGACTGAGGGGGCTCATGGAAAGGAATAAGTCAGCACAGGCTTTATGGTCCTTTGCAGCTAAAGGGTCTTAAGCTGCAGCTATTGAGCATGGGATTTCACTCTCTTTCGAGTCAATAGTACATGTGGCAGGTGGTGTCAATGGAATTTAGTGGAGAGGCAGTGCTTTCAAGGTAATTTGTATTGAGGTGTCAATAGTGTCAGGATATCTTCAGTGTTGATCCTCATCCGGCTGTTAATACACAGATACAAACACAGAGAGACAGAATAATATCCTCTACTGTTAGGAATTACAGATTTGAGATTTAGAAAGTCTCCCAACATCATCATTGCATAATGAACCCATGTAACTAACTCTGTTCTTTTATTGTTCTCTATTGACAATTGTTTGAGTATCTGCTATACACAGCCTCTAATTACTTCATTAGCATTTAGCCACACTGTAGGTACATGTGGGAGTTCTGGTGGCATAGTGCCTAAGACATTTGCCTGCTAACCAGAGGCTAGTGGTTCAAACCTACCAGCTACTCCTCAGAAGGAAGGTTGGACAATCTACTTCCATAGTGATACCACCTCAGAAACCCAAGGAGGGGCTCTGATGACATAGTGGTTAAGGCCTTTGGCTGATAACCAAAAGGTCGGTGGTTCAAACCCAGCAGCTGCTCCATGGAAGAAAGGTGAAGCAATCTGCTTCCATAAAGATTTACAATTTTGGAAACCCAATGGGGGTTGCTAAGAGTTGGAATCAACTTGATGACCATGAGCTTTTGTTTTGTTTTGGTTTTAATAGATACATGTAAATCTATCACTAGCACTTTTGCATACTTACCCACTCTTGGAAAAAGCTCCTGCTGAACCCAAAAGCCTCAAGTACCACTAAGTTTGAAACTATAGCTCAGAACTTCACCTCCTTTTGCCTTAGATTCCAGTTTGCTTCTACTCAGCCTTGCTCTTTGGTACCAATACTAATCCACACTGACTTTGACTCCTTTGTTTCTGGCCTCATGGGAATGGAACGCTTTTTCCTAATCCTCCATTAATTACCACCTTATAGATCTTGTGTACAGATTTTCTGGGTGAGCTTGCTGTCCCCAGCTTTATTAATTGTTTTTAATTGTTGTTGTTGTTGTTGTTATGTGCCGTCGAGTCAGAACCAACTCATAGCGACCCCTCCTTGGGTTTCCGAGGCAGTATCACTACAGAAGTAGATTGTCCCATCTTCCTTCTGAGGAGTGGCTGGTGGATGGATCCCTTAATTCAAGTACCAACCCCTTCAAGTCTCATCCTCATTGTTCCCCACTTCAGTAAGGGAACCCAAATCAGAAAATGAAAACCACTGCCATTGAGTCAATTCCAACTCATAGTGACTCCTCCATAGGACAGAGTAGAACTGCTGTAAATTTTCATCTTTCTCCCACAGAGAAGCTGGTGTGTTCAAACCCTCAGTCTTTTGGTTAGCAGCCTAATGTTCTAACCACTGTGCCACCAGAGCTCCTTCATAAGGGAACTTTTAAAACTCATTACTTTCTTCCTCTTTTATGCTTTTCTACCTTATTTTCTCTTTCTTCCCCCATTCCATCATGCATGCAACTCTTCTCACATATTCACACAAAAAAATCATATTTTATCTAAGTTTCATTCTTCTTTTCTTCCTCTTGGAGAATTAATCCTTTACAACATGAGGGTATAACGTTGGCATCTTCATTTCATCTAGGCTGTTCATTTGTTTATTTTAAGATACTACAGTAAACAAATCTCAGTGATAAAAATGAAATGAGTAGAGGTGTGTGCATTTTTTTCTCCAGTGTATTCAGATCTGGACCAAAGCCTAAGATTTTAGGATGCCTGGTCTCCAGATAGCCCAGCTTTACTGTAATAAGCAAATTGTACATAGAGATTAACACTAATAGCTACAACAGGAAATAACATTAACTTTGCAATTAAGACAAAAATTTTATATACACAAGGAAATGGAAGAGTTCTTTATGGAATTATATCCATTTTTAGAGCCTTAGGGCACTGAGAGATCTTTCAGACAAAACTTGAGAGGAGAAAATTAAATATGTTCTTATCAATACACATTCTCACTTCCATCACTTGGAGACTTTTTATTACCAGCCATATAGGGTAGCTATAAGACAGAATTGACTTGACAATAATGGGCATATTACAATGAGAGAGATGAGATAGTCACTTATTCATATGTTGGTTTATATGGCTTTTAAATAGCATTTATATCTTTTGTTTGCTTACATAGCTCTTGTGTCACACCTTTATTATTCCACTTCTTATTCAAGGTGTATGTGGGGCAATAGAAACAAGATCCAGGGAAATACGATTTCCTTCTGAAAATTTCGACTATTGAACATACAATTTGTGGAGATAAAGTGTCCTGAAACAGCTATTTGTAGTTAGTAATAATAACTCATATGAAAAAAAAAAGCATTTTTTAAGTTAATTTCTTCCAAAAATCTGTTAGTATTGCAAGTTGTAAATGTCAGCTTTAAAGTTAAACTGGGTTCAAATCCTGGTTCTTCCATTTCCTAGCCATCAGATCTTGGGCAAGTACTTACCCCACTAACCTTATTTTTGTGCTATTCACTAGATTTTTATGTAAAGTAATAAAGGAAACAAATATAATATGGATATATAGTGATGATCCATGCTACAGTACATAGTCTATGTCTATGAAGCAGTTTTCATTAGTGAATATAAAAGTTATTTGCAATGCAGTGAATTGCTTTTCTGTAGCATACCTAGCCATAGTCTTCTAACTCTCCTAAAAGAATTGGCTGCTCCACAATCTTGCAAATGATTGGTCAATTTACTATGCAAATTGAGTGATTTGTGGTCTTCTGCAGTAATTGATCAGTTCATGGTTCTAATGAGAAAACAATGCCTCAAAAATAACAAACAGTATACTTATATAAAGACCAACCCCTCAAAGGTTGAAAAGGGCCTCACTACCAAAAAGAAGAGTCTGGAGTGGAGTGAGTCCTTTGGACCAAGGAATCAGAGTCCTTGTGTTGAGAACCTGCTAGATCCTAAAGTTGGAGCATTACTATAGAAGATGACACAAGATAGTAAGAGATAATGGCAGTGGGCTTTAGGCACACAGAGTGAGAACTGAATACCTTCAGACAGGAGGCTTGAAAATGGCTGTAACACTTGCCTGTAAATGGCAGTGGCCTAAGTGTGCCCAATGCAGAGGTTGACTCAGACTGTCCTACGTAGGAGTTTTCCCACAGCAAGGTAGAACTGAATGCCTCTGGGCAGAAGACTTCCCAGTGGAGATGAAAGAGTTGTGACACTTTCTTTTGTATTATAATAGAGATCTGAGTGTTCTCCAAGCAGGGGTTGCCCTCATCCCCTCCTGGACAGTGGGGTCCAGGTAACATGGCAGGAGCTAATCATAGAGAGTTAGAAGGTCTCAGCAGCAGAGGCCCAGAAGATCTAGTGCAGGAGTCTTCCCACCAATGAAGCAAGGCCCAACAAGACCCAGCAGCAAGGCAGAAGCCTCAGGCAGCATCATAATAGCCAGAGACATCAGTGTCATAAACAAAGCATCTGACAGGAACTACCCCGTGCTTACCCAGTGACATAGAATTTCTTGTTATTAGATATATGCACACTGGTGTTCATTGTACCACTATTTACAATAGCAAAAAGATGGAAACAACCTATGTGCCCATCAATAGAAGAATGGGTAACAGAGCTATGGTACACACACACAATGGAATACTATGCAACACTAAAGAATAATGTAGAGTCAGCAAAACACCGCATAACATGGATGAGCTTGGAGGACATTATGCTGAGTGAAATAAGTCAATCACAGATGGACAAATATGGTATTAGTTCATTGTGGAGGGTCAAGGAAAACTTTATATATGGAAGGAAACTCTTTGTTGGTTGCCACGGGTGGGAGGAGCAGGGAGGGAGCACTGAAAAAAAAAAAAAAAGAATGCACTGACCTATATCATTTTAGTTTTGTGTATTTCACTGTACATAAATTATGTTTCAATAAAATGCATTTAAAAAAAGAATTTCTTGTTCTCGTTAAGTGCCATCAAGTTAGTCCCTAATCACAGCAACCCTATGTACAACAGAGCAAAACACAGTCTGGTACTGTGCCATCCTGAAAACTGTGGCTATCTTATAGCCACTTGTTAATTTATCTCCTCTTCCTCTTTTTCACTGACTCTCTACAAAACAACCAGCCACTCCTCGGAAGGAAGGTTGGGCAATCTACTTCTGTAGTGATACTGCCTCCGAAACCCAAGGAGGGGTTGCTATGAGTCAGATCCAACTCGATGGCAGTGAGTTTGCTTTGGTTTGCTTTTCTACAATACCATGCATGATGTCCTTCTCCAGGGACTGATATCTCCTGATAACATGTCCAAATACTTAAGACAAAGTCTCCCATCCTCCCTTTAAGGACCATTCTGTCTGCACCACATCCAAGACAGATTTATTCATTGTTCTTGCAGTCCATGGTATACTCAATATTCTTTGCTAATCCCATGATTCAAACACATTAATTCTTGTTCAGTTTTCCTTATTCATCATCCAGCTTTTGCATAAGAGGTGATTGAAAATACCATGGCTTGCATCAGACACATCTTAATGTTCAAAGTGACATCTTTGCTTTTTAACACTTTAAAGAGATCTTTTGCAGCTGATTCCACAGTTCAGTTCCTCATTTGATTCCTTGACTGTTGCTTCCATGGGTATTGATTGTGGATCTAAGTAATATGAAGTCCTTGACAACTTCAATATTTTCTCTCTTTATCATTATATTATTTATTGGTTCAATTATGAGGACATTAGTTTTCTTTATGTTGAGGTATAATCCACACCTAAAGCTACAGTCTTTGATCATCATTAAGTCTTTTAAGTCTTTGTTTTCAGTGAGCAAGGTTGTGTAATTTACATGTCATAGGTTATTAATGAGTCTTCCTCCAATCCTGATGCCACATTCATCTTAACATAGTCCAGCTTCTTAGAATATTTGCTCAGCACACGGATTGAATAAGTAGGGTAAAAGGATGCAACCCTGACCCACTCCTTTCCTGATCTTGTGCTATGCAAATACCTTGTTCTGTTCCAATGACTGCCTCTTGGTTAAAGTACAGATTCCACATGACCACAAGTAACTCTTTTGACATTCCTATTCTTAACAATATTATCCATACTTTGTTATAATCCATGTAGTCAAATATCCTTGTACAATCAATAAAACACAGATAAACATCTTTCTGGTGTTCTTTGTTTTCAGCCAAGATCCATCTGTAATCAGCAATTATATTCCTCATTCCACACCATTTTTGAATCTAATATTGATTTCTGGCAGTTATTTGCCAATGTATCCTGTAACTATGCTTTAATTATCTTCATCAAAATTTTACTTTTCTGTGATATTAGTGATATTGCTTGATAATTTATGCATTCTATTATATCACCTTTATTTGGAAAAGGCACAGATCTAGATCTCTTCCAGTTGACTGGCCAAGGAGCTGTGTTCCAAATTTCTTGGCATTGGTGAGTGAATGCTTGCAGCATTGCATCCATTTGTTGAAACATCAAAGTGGTATTTTGTCAATTCCTGGGGCCTTGTTTTTCACGAATTCCTCATGTGCAGCTTAGACTTTTTCCCTTGATACCATTGGTTCTTGATCATATACTACCTCCTGAAATGGTTGAACATCGAACAATTCTTTTTGATACCTTGACTCTGTATATTCATCTTCTTTTGATACTCCAGTGTCATTCCATATTTTGCCCATAGAAGCCTTTAATATTGCAACTTGAGGCTTGAATTTTTTCCTCTGTTCTTTCAGCTTGAGAAATGTTAAGTGTGGTCTTCTGTTCTGATTTCCTACTTCCAAGTCTTTGCGTATTTCATTATAATACTTTACTTTGTCTTCTTTAGTTATTCTTTGAAATGATCTGTTCAGATCTTCTACTTCATCATTTCTTCCATTCACTTTAGCTATTCACCTTTCAAAAGCATGTTTCAAAATCTCTTCTGTCATTTATTTTAGTCTTTTCTTTCTTTCCTGTCTCTTTAATGACCTTTTGCTTTCTCATGTGTGATGTCTTTGATGTGATCCCACTACTGGTCTGGTCTGAGATCATTAGTGTTAATGCCTCAAATCTATTCTTCAAATGCTCTTAAAGTCTGATGGGATATAAGAATGGACATTGGTAATTTGGGGAAGGGTAAGCATTTCCTCTTTGAGAATCTGTTGTTATTGTTTATTATTTGCTTTCTATAAATAATGAAGCTCCTTTTCACTTTGCTAACACTATGCACTAAACCAATTACTATAATGAAATGTGCAAAGACCTTGAGTTAGAAAACCAAATGGGAAGAATACACTCTGCATTTCTCAAGCTGAAAGAATTGAGGAAAAAATTTAAGCCTTGAGTTGCAATATTGAAAGATTCTAAGGGCAAAATATTGAATAATGGAGGTAACATCAAAAGAAGATGGAAGAAATACACAGAATCACTGTACCAAAAAGAACTGATCTATCTTCATCCATTTCAGGAGGTGGCAAATGATCTAGAAGAAATGGTACTGAAGGAGGAAGTCGAAGCTGTAATGAAGGAATTGGCAAAGAAGAAGACTCTGGGAATTGACAGAATGCCCATTGAGATATTTCATCAAACAAGTGGCCCACTGGAGGCACTCACTCAGTTATGCCAAGAGATTTGGAAGACAGCTACCTGGCCAACTGATGTGAAGAGTCCATATTTATACCCATTCCAAAGAAAGGTGATCCCACAGAATATGGAAATTATAGAACAATATCATAAATATTGCACGCAAGCAAGATCTTTCTGAAAATAATTCAAAAATGGTTGCAGCAGTATATTGACAGAGAACTTCCAGAGGTGCAAGCTGGATTCAGAAGAGGACGTGGAACAAGGGATAGCTGTCCAATGGATCTTGGCTCAAGGCAAAGAATACCAGAAAGATGTTTACCTGTGTTTTATTGTCTATAGAAAGGCATTTGATTGTGTGGATCATGACAAATTATGGATAACATTGAGAAGAATGGGAATTCCTGAACACTGGATTGTACTCATGAGGAACCTGTACCTTGACCAGAAGGCTATCATTCAAACAGAACAAGGGGACGCTACATGGTTTAAAATCAAAAAGGGAGTGCATCAGGGTTGTATACTTTCCCCACACTTATTCAATCTATATGCTGAGCAAATAATCTGAGAAGATGGACTACATGAAGAAAAACGTGGCATCAGGATTGGAGGAAGACTCATTAACAACCTACACAATGATACAACTTTGCCTGCTGAAAGTAAGGATGACTTGAGGCACTTACTGATGAAGATTGAAGAAGGGAAGGCCTTGGATGAGATGGATTGACATGGTGGCTGTGACAATGGGCTCAAGTATAGCAAGGATCATGGAGCTGGCGCGGGATTGGGCAGTGATTCATTCTGCTGTGCATGGGGTCACTCTGAGTCGGAAATGACTCAAAGGCATCTAACAACAACAACAACACTATGCAAGTGTCTCATGTGTGTAGCTTGATCAGAGATAAATATAGTACCCAAAAAAAGGTTTATGCCTGTGGGTTTATGTTCTTCATTCCTAGCTGTCTTTTAACTGCCTAGAAATTTAAAGCATTGTCTGCCTGCATGTGCAGTGAAGATAGACAGGCATGTACAAACAGCGTTAAAGGCAGGAAGAATAAAAATTACTTACTATATAAGGTTAGAAGCTCTGTTAGTGTAGTGCCTAAAGCACTTGACTGCTAACCAGAAGACTGGCAGTTCAAACCCACCAGCCACTCCTCGGAAGGAAGATGGGGCAATCTACTTCCGTATTGATACTGCCTTAGAAACCCAAGGAGGGGTCGCTATGTGTCGGTTCCGACTCCACGGCACATAACAAAAATATAAGGTTAATCAACTTATATTCTTCTATCAAAATTTTTAATTCCAAACATTTGAAAAAAATAATAAAATAATAGAAATAATCAGGCAGAATTAAAGTGATTATTTGAGGCCAATTATAATTGAAATATATATCAACTATTAATTATATTAAATACTAATATTTTGAGAATTTCAAACTATGTTTTTGCAAATTTTGCTACAGTTTTCAGAGGAAAATTGTCCAAAACAGAGAGTATTGCCCTACATAGGATACTCACCTTTAAATGTCTATATCCAATACATAGAACCAGTGATATTTCACCTTACCTAGCAAAACAAAGTTTGCAAATATGATTAAATTAAGAATCCAGAGATAGGGAGATTATCCGGGATTATGAAACTGAGCTCAGTGTAATCACAAGGCGTCTGATAAGAGAAAGAAATGTTCACTAGTGTTCAATGCCTCAAATCTATTCTTCAGATGCTCAGATGCCTCTTCAGAGGCAGGAAAGTCAGAGTCAGAGAAGGAGATATAATGATGAAAGCAGAGGTCAAACTGATGCAACTGCAAGCCAAGGAATGCAGGTGGCTTTGAGAAGTTGTAAAAGGCAACAAATAGGTTTTCCCTGGAGCATCCAGAAAAAAAACATGGCTCTGCTAACATCTTGATTTTTGTCTTGTAAACCCACTTTGAATTCATGACCCCCAGAAGGGTAAATAATAAAATTATGTTGTTTAAAATCATTAAGTTGGTAGTAATTTGTTACAGGAGCAATAGAAAATTATTACAGACACTATCATTAAAGCTTAGTTCTTGAAAAAAAGGTGAAACTCATTCACTGAGTGCTGACAGCAAAATGGGAATACTGAAGAGAGCACACTGATAGTAATGGGCCACACAGGACTATCTGAAAATCAAAATTAAAAAGGGATTAGGAAAGATGCCAAGGACATGTGGTGCCTACAAGTTATGCAGAGGAAACAATGGCAGGAATGTGCAGAGATGTAAGGAAAGGAAAGGAAACATCAAACTTTATAATATACTCAAGTTTCTGACCCTTGGCAACAGTGCATGTATAAATATTTCTCAGAAGCAAGGAAATAATTACTATTTATCAACTAGCATCCTTGACATTATGTTATATAATTTAACCGACAAACAAAATATTTTATATCTACTTCCTGATTATGGCTTATCAGTTTCTCTTCTTATGGTTTATTTCCAACAATGCATTCCTATTCTATCCTAAAGTTACTGCTTACTAATTTGATACAAATTCAGAAAGACTACATAAGTAAAGCAAAGCTGTGCAACTGAAATGCAGCAGGCAAAGAAAGATGAAAGTGACTCAAAACAAAAACTCACTTCCATGGAGTTGATTCCAACTCATAGCAACCCCTGTTGGATTTCTGAAGTGGTAAAACGTTATGGAAATAGATTGCCCATCTTCCTTCTATGGAATGGCTGGTGAGTTTAAACCACCAACCTTCTCATTAGCAGACAATAAATGTCTTAGGGACTGTACCACCGGAGCTCTTTATGAAAGTGACTATACCCAAATTATAGATATAATAATCTGAGCGTATCCCTTCATTGTTGACTTTGCAGATAAAAGTATGTTGAGCTGTATTTTAGGTTTACCTATACAATATTCAGTATTTAAAAACTTATCTTTGAGACAGTCAACTATGGGTTTATCCCAGCTCCTCCATCTGCTAACACCTTGTTTATCTGTCACTTAAGACACTCAACATATATTTGCTTTAGTATCTTCATCTAGAAAAGGGGATCATAATAGTACTAAGCTCATCATGTTGTTAAAAGGATTAAGTGGAAATATACATACATATATATAAGCATTTATATATTTCAGTGGTATTTAACATAAAATGTTATTAAGTTATATATGTTGTTGTTGTTGTTGTTATGTGCCGTGGAGTCGGACCCGACTCATAGTGACCCCTCCTTAGGCTCCTGAGGCGGTATCACTACACAAGTAGATTACCCAAACTTCCTTCTGGGGAGTGGCTGGTGGGTTTGAACCTTCTGGTTAGCAATCAACTAACTTAGGCACTATGCTACCAGAGTGACATAGAAGCATTATTATTAACTAGTCTATCATCAAACTTTAATTGAGGTTTATGTTGAACACA
>NW_006921789.1:4155739-4159825 GCF_000298275.1 Orycteropus afer afer
AGCAACCCCTCCTTGGGTTTCTGAGGCAGTATCACTGCGGAAGTAGATTGCCCAGCTTTCCTTCTGAGAAGTGGCTGGTGGGTGTGAACCACCAGCTTGGTAAGAAGTCTAGTGCCTTAGGCACTGGGGCAATGATTAAGTACTCAGCTGCTAACCTAAAGGTTGTTGGTTTGAACCTACCAGCTGCTCTATTGGAGAAAGATGAGGTCATCTACTTCTGTAAAGATTTCAGCCTTGGAAACCCTCTGAGGCAGTTCTACTCTGTCCCATAGAGTTGCTACGATTAGGAATCAACTCCATGGCAGCAAGTTTTTGGTTTTGGTTTCTTTTATTTACATCAAGAAAGCTAAATCACTAACAACTATTCACTATATTCTAGTAATAAATTATTAAGCAAGCATTTGTAGAAAACATTTTATCAAAGGAATCAAGGTATAACACGAATTTTATGATGCTGTTGTCAGCCAGATCTTTCTAGTCCTTAATCCAATTACTGATCAGACTTAAAAAAAAATATTTATAATGGTCTCAATTGTCTTCCATGTGGAAAACTGTGGGTGTTTATGCAGTTAAGATATGTTTTATTTCTTATCCTTTTACTGGTTATTTGATGACTGGCCAATACTAACCTTATAATCCATTGTGATAGGGTTTCCAAAGCTGCAGTCTTTATGGAAACAGGCTGCCTTATCTTTCTTCTACAGAGTAGCTAATGGGTTCGAACTGCTGACCTTTTGGTTAGCAGCCAGCACTTTCCTGCCTGCTCTGCATTTTCACAACCCACGTATTTTAACACTGCTTATAGTGATATTATTTAAAGATGCTCTCCAGGATTAAGCTGTTTGCTCCTTGTGGGAAGACACAGTATCTCATTCATCTTAAAATCTTGTGAATATTAAGTCAATTCTGACTCATGGTAACCATACAGGTTGCAGAGTAGAACTGTGCTTCATAGAGATTTCATGGCTGCTGCTTTTTGGAAGCAAGTCACCCGGCCTTTCTTCCGAAATGCCTTTGAGTGGGTTTGAACTGCCACCTTTTCAGTTAGTAACTGGATGCTTAACCATTTGTAATTGACTTCTATGTATAATAAGTGCTCCAAAATGCTGAATGATTGAATAAATGAATAAAATTGTTTTTTTCTAAAAGGTCCACTCCTGTGTTCTGAGCTATATCAACACCTAATTCCTGAGTGATGATCCTGTGATTTGCACTATTTAACTCTGAACTAAACCAGTAATATATTATGTACTTTCTTTGATTTATCCACAAAAAGATCTGTCAGCAGAACTGACGATCATTTGAGTTTAAACTGTAATATACCACTTGGAGATAACATATACACATTAAGAATGTAAACAACAATAAGAAAACTTAGGATTCTGATTTTATTTCGATCATTAGCTGAAAAAATATCTTAATATTATACCAAAAAATCAAACTCACTGCCGTCGAGTAGGATCTGACTCATAGCAACCCCTCCTTGGATTTCCAAGGCAGTATCACTATGTAAGTAGACTGCCCGATCTTTCTTCCAAGGAGTGACTAGTAGCTTTGAACTGCCAGCCTTCTGGTTAGCAGTCAAATGTTTTAGGCACTACGCTATAGGCAATCAATATTTTAATCATCCCCACTACAAAAAATTATTTATAGATTTTTCAGTACACAGGCCACTTGCTCTCTCTTCTCAAATCCTCCACCCAGTCCTGACAGCCCCGATTTGGCAGATTTTCTCTCTGTTCATTTGCATCGTCTCACTCTTCCTTGTTAGAGAACAGATCATACCCTCAAACTGGTAGACTTTCAGTAAGCAACCTAGTAAACAAAAGGACCCATTTTCATTAATTGCAGTGCTCTGTGAATTATAGTTTTCCAGCGACATTACTCATGTAAGTAGATTTACAAGTACTATAAAGAAGATTAACAAAAAGATGCTTTCATTATTTATTGTGAAATACTGATTAAGCATTTTGTCATAAGAAAGACTATGTATACTAATATATTTTACTTACTCTTGCAAAAAGCACTAATTTCTAATATATTTTGATAAAATAGTTATCAATTACCAAAAATAATCTATTTTATTTAATCTACTGCCTTAGGTATCTAGTGCTGTTATAACAAAAATACCACAAATAGGTGGCTTTAACAAACAGAAGTTTATTTTCTCACAGTTCTGGGTGTAAGCTCCAGAGGATAGCTTTCTCCCTCTCTTGCCTCTGGAAGAAGGTCCACGTCTCTTTGAGCTTCTGCTCCTGGGTAATCTTTATGTAGCTTGGCATTTCTCTTCCCTCACCTCTACTTCTCTTATGCTTGTTTAATCTCTTTCATATCTAAAAAAAGATTGGTTCAAGATATACCCTTCACCAATCCTGTTTCATTGACATAACAAAGACACCCATTCCCAAATAAGATTATAATCACAGGCATAGAAGGTAGAAGTTATAGCACATTTTTAGGGGACATAGTTCAATCTCTAACACACTCTATTTGTAAATTTATGTTGTAGAGGATGAGCCAGCATGTTGCTGCCTTCATGACCAAGCATCTTGCTAAAGCAGAGAGAAAAACTGGAAAGTGAAAACTTTCGTGTAAATATCTTCATTTTGATGCAGACAAGAAAGAAACTGGTTGCTAAGTGCAAAAAAACATAAAATTGCACGTGGTTGAATGCTTGATAGACCTTAATGATTACAGTTATTTAAATAACAACTTTGAACACATTAAAAATCAGCAGAAACAAAAAAACTATTTTTCTTCTTTGAAAACTACCTAGACCATACTTACTTATTGTAAGAACAGTATAGGATGCGCTGCCAACTAAAATAAAAGCTTTGTTTCTCCTATTTCAAATATGGACTTTAAATTAATTTATAAAGTGTTTTGGGAGACAAAGCAAAAGATCAAGTCAAAATTACCAGGTTGATTTTGCTCATAAAAGCAGTTTTATTCTACTTTTCTCAAAGTCTATGAAGCTTATGACATATTGGGCAGATATAAGGCAACTTCTTTTGAGTCAGTGTCATGAAGCTAGTTATGTTACTAGTAACCACTGTTCCCTGACACTACACATCACAAAATTTTATTATGGCTACTAATCTATAAGGTGAACTGACATTTAGAATATGCATGAGGCTCAATCTCTTTCCCTCCACTATAACCAGAATATTTGGAAGACGTTTGAGGGGAAACCTTCTCCATTAAAATGCAAGGATTTGGAATAAAATTTTCTCATTGTTTTATTTACTAATTCATAGGTCAACAAACATATAAAGGGATAGATAATTTTTTTTTTTTTTTTTTTTTTTGCATTGGAGGACCTTATATGGTCTTTGCGCCCTTCCTACCCAAAAAATAGCTATTAAGTTAATACAGACTCACGGAGACACCATGTGTGTCAGAGTAGGATTGTGCTCCATAGAGTTTTCAATATCTGATTTTTTGGAAGTAGATCACCAAGCCTTTCTGCTGAGGCAGGTCTGGATAGACTTGAACCACCAACATTTTGGTTATCAGCCGAGTAATTTAACTGTCTCTAACATGCAAGGTTTCCATGTACTTTGTCACGTGTTTTGATTCTCTATTTTTCTAATTTCCCTTCCTTTACTTCTTTTTCCTTCTCTCTCTCCTCCTTTCTCTCTCTCAATTCTTAAAAAAAAAAAAAAAAAAGACTTTGGTGCAGGAAATTACTTGTTATGGCTTTTCTAGCCATAGCCTTTGTGGCACTGACCAGATGACTGAGTGGAACTATGCAAATGCAAGGTGCTAGTGGCTCACCAAAGGGATTGGATGGCTTATTAGTAATGTAAATAAGGTACATGGCTTCCTTGTGGGGGTGGGATTGTGCAAATAAGGTGTATGGAATGCTAATGTGGGGATTGGTTAGTTTGGTTAGTTTTGTCATTCTGCTAAGTTTAAAATGAACCCTCCTAGGGAGCTCTGGGGGAGCTCTGGTAGCATAGTTGCTGAGACACTTGCCTGCTAACCAGAGGGCTGGCGGTTCAAACCCACCAGCCACTCCTCAGAAGGAAGGTTGGGCAATCCTACTTCCGTAGTGATACTGCCTCGGAAACCCAAGGAGGGGTC
>NW_006921789.1:4159975-4181655 GCF_000298275.1 Orycteropus afer afer
GGAAGGAAGATTGGGCAATCCTACTTCCGTAGTGATACTGCCTTGGAAACCCAAGGAGGGGGTCGCTATGAGTCGGGGCCCACTCGACGGCACATAACAACAACAACAACAACAAGAGGCAGAAAGGGATCTCTGGTAGCGGAGTGCCTAAGACATTTGACTGATAGCCAGAAGGCTGTCAGTTCAAAGCCACAAGCCACTCCTCTGAAGGAAGGTTGGGCAATCTACTTCGGTAGTGATACCACCTCGGAAACCCAAGGAGGGGTCGCTATGAGTTGGGTCTGACTCCACGGCACATAACCACAATGACAGAGGCAGAAAAAGGAGCTCTGGTGGCATAGTGCCTAAGGCATTTGACTGCTAACCAGAGGCTCATGGTTCAAACCCACCAGCCACTCCTCAAAAGGAAGGTTGCACAATCTTCTTCCATAGTGATACTACCTCGGAAGCTCAAGGAGGGGTCACTATGAGTCAGATCCAACTCACTGGCAGTGACCACCACCCACCACAGAGGCAGAAAATGAGGGTTCTCACTGCCATCAAGAGAGAGAAGCTAAGAGCAGAGCACATCCTTAGATCTGAGATCCCTGCACAGAGAACTCGTGGAGCACTTGCAGAAAGATGGTGATGGCAAAGGCAGCAGCAGTGCCAGCAGCAGCGGCAGCAGCAGCAACAGGACCCAGAGATGACAGGAAGCAGAGTGGTGGGCTTGCTGGTCTACAGAGTGAGAAAGCTGAGTGCCTTTGGGTAGGAGACTTGCTGGCAGAGGGGGGTATACCTAAGTGGGCTTATCATGATAGCTAAAAGAGCTTTG
Organism: Orycteropus afer afer; assembly: GCF_000298275.1. NCBI lineage: Eukaryota > Metazoa > Chordata > Mammalia > Tubulidentata > Orycteropodidae > Orycteropus > Orycteropus afer. The sequence goes on from NW_006921789.1 coordinate 4,160,790, forward strand.
TAACACTTGTCTGAGCAGGGCAGAGACCAGGCCAATAGTCCAAGGGCCAGAGTAGTATGCCTGAGGCCATAGCAGAGGGGAGATTGTGTCAATGGAAGAAGGGCATCCTGAGTGCATTCCTGAACCTAAATTGTAGCCTGCGACTTCTGTAGTAAACCCCATAATTGTGATTATGGTCTGTGAGTGCTGGGTGGCCATTGCAACAAATTATCAAACCCAGCAGAAAAGTAGTGAGTGCTGTGGGAAGAAAGGTTGATGTCAGAATTGGTAAAAGGTTTGGAGGGTGGCAGCATGTTAGCCTGGAAAGAATCAGCTTTGGGCTGTTGGTGTTGATTCTGTCTCCCTCTTGTGAAGTTAGAGGATGTCAGAGAAGGATGCTGCCCCCATGTTCTTTTCCCAGAAATGAAACTATCTCCAGTTTGTAGGTGGTACAAAAAAAGCTACAAGCTTGTTCAGGTCTTTGGGAACAGATGACTGACCCCTGCAACTATTCATTCATTGTTTTTAAATATATGATCACCACCTTCATAAAACTTTCAGTTTTCTAGCAGAGACAGATAAAGAAAAATGCAATTGCATGTCTGGCAACAGGATGAATTGCTGTTTGCTATAGGAGCTCTGGTAGCATAGTGCTTAAGGCACTTGACTGCTAACCAGAAGGCTGACGGTTCAAACCCACCAACCACTCCTTGAAAGGAAGATGGGGCAATCTACTTCAGTAGTGATACTGCCTCGGCAACCCAAGGAGGGGTTGTTGTGAGTCGGTCCAACTCAACGGCAAACAACAACAACAATATGGAAGCACATGGTGGAGATACCTAACCCAGATATCAAGAACGAGACGATTTGTGATGAAATTATTAGTGCAAGGCAAGCAACCAACATCAGATTCAGGGTGGAAGAGTTAGAGGTAAAACGTTTCTAGAGAAAGAGAACAGTATGTGAAACGGTCTTAAAGAGAAAGACAGTTTGGTGAAATTGAGGAGTCACAGAATTTTCACATGGTTGTAACTGAGTGCTGAGAATAGTACAGAGGAAGATGGAGAGACTCAGGATCAGAGCATGTGAGCCATGTTAAGTAGCTTAAGTTTAATCTTAGGCAATGAGAAGGCAAAAGTGTAATAAATGACATCATGTAAGAAGATCTGGACTTTCTTAGATATCTGTTGAGTTGGAAAAGAGAGATGAAGTTGGCGAAATTCAGGATAACAGGGAGGTTATCATTTAGGAAGTCAAGAGAAATTGAAAAGTAGCTAAATTTGACAAGTTTTGGAAGGACTATAGTTGTAAACCACATTCTAAAACTCATTTAATTCTTTGCATCTACAAAACTGAGCCAGTGATATTTCCTCTTTTATTTGCCTCAGAGAGATTCTGTAAAGCTAAAGTTAGATGATGTATATAAAAGCACTTGGTTGTTAGGTGCCATGGCAGAAGGAAAATGGGACAATCTACTTCTGTAAAGATTTAGAGCCTCAGAAACCTGATGGGGGTTACTATAAGTCAGAATCAACTCGTAGTGAGTTTCATTTGGTTTGGTTTAATCACTTAGCAATTATAAAATATTACACACTTTTTGAAGCAACCCTGTGTGGTAAAGAGGAGCTGTGGTGGCACAGCACCTAAGGCATTTGACTGCTAACCAGAAGGTTGGTGGTTCAAACCCACCAAGAAGATGGGGCAACCTACTTCCAAAATATTTAAAGCCTCGGAAACCCAGTGGGGGTGTCTATGAGTAGAAAACGACTCAATGGCAGTGAGGTTTTTTATTTTATTTTTTAAAAAAAAAACACTTTTTATAAGGATCTCTGGTGGCACAATGGTTAAGCACTCAGATTCTAACCAAGTTTGGTGGTTCAAACGCACTGTCGGACGCATGGGAGTAAGAGGAGGCAGTCTGCTTATGTAATGATTTACAGCCTTATAAACTCTATGAGGAAGTTCTACTCTGTCCTATGGTGTGGCTATGAATGAGGATTGACTCAACAGCAATGGATGTACACTTCTTAAAATGATAACAGTTTTTGTCGTTATTGTTATTTTAAATTAAAATTATTAAATACAGTAAATTGTATAGGTTACCCTCGCTTTTTGAAAGGTCTCTTTACTCCACTTTTATGAAAGATCTACATCAGTACCTGTTTTCACTAACTGAAAAAAATCCGAAGATGACTTTCACTTTAAGAAACAAGATGAAAAGCGAAACTAACGTTCAGCATTTGTTTTGTAGCAAGCTGGTAAAGAAGCAATGTACACCCTGAGCAGTGATAGTCGCATCCCCAAACTCTCTTCCAGTGAACTACACTCAGTATCTCAGCATCAAGTTGCCATAACTTTGAACTGTGTCTGTGAACATTGCATGTTAGTATTCTTTTGGGTTTTATGTGTTTTTTGGTATGATTTTATAAGTTATTTTGGGGGTCTGGAAACTCAAAATTTTTTCCCATATAAATTAAATGTAATTGCTTTCTTCACTTTACACCATTTGGGAATGCTTAAATAGCTTAAATAAGGTTCAGTGAGGCAAATGGGTATTTGCAACTCCTATTTGCAACTCTTCTCCCTAGATCTGGAGCCACATAATTTGTTCCAGCATAGTTTTCTGGGAAACTGATGGTCTTTTATAGGCTGATTATAGATACCTAGCTCCTTTGTGGTCTCACAAGGTCTACTTTAGAACTGGAAAAGTGACAGATTAATGATTATTTAAAGTATACTCCAGAATTCCTCCAAAGAAGAGAACTATCTTTGTTCAGATTAGGAAAAAGTATATCATAAAGATATATCTATAGGAGCTCTGGTAGCATAGTGCCTAAGGCACTTGACTGCTAACCAGAAGGCTGGCAGTTCAAACTCACCAGCCACTCCTTGGAAGGAAGATGGGGCAATCTACTTCCGTAGTGATACTCCCTCGGAAACCCAGGGAGGGGTCGCTATAAGTTGGATCCAACTTGACGGCACATAACAACAACAATAAAGATATATCTATAGCAATACGATAAAGAAGGTCTCAAGTTTATTCCTAAGGCTTTAGAAAAAAGGATAGAACTTCTTTGTTTGGAACAAAGAAAGGACTTTTTTTTTTTTCCTTCAAAGATGAAAGGGAAAGGGAGTGTGGTAGTTAAGGTTGTGTGTCAACTTGGTGGGCCATTGTTTTGACTGGCTGGACAGCTGAATGTAGTTACTTCCCATGATAAGATTATAATCATCTTCATTGTGGAACTGGCTATGGGCAGCTAGGGAGCTGCCTTTGGGGTGTGGCCTTCTTCCATATATAAGGAGAAGCTTTGGAAAAGGTCTCTACTTTTTGGTACATCTGGATCCTGCATTTGGCAGTGTCTTTACCTCAGTGGCCTCTCATATTGCCTGCCAATTTTGGGATTGCTCCAGGACTTGAACTAGTGGTCTGCCCTGTTTGCCGGCTGATTTGGGGATGGTGCCATTGCATCTGTAGATCTTAGGTTCATCAGCCTCAGCAGCCAACAGCTACATTAGTCAGAAAAAAAGACCTCTAGCACTAATGGGCTTTGAACAAGAGGGAAAACTAAAGTCCAAGTTCCAGGGGCCTTCACCCAGCCTCTAGAGCTGGCACATAGATCTCAGACTTCTAGCACCCTAAACTGTAAGAGAATAAATTCCTGTTTGTTAAATGTGGTATTTCTGTGATAGCAGCATTAGAGAACCAAGACAGGGAGCAAGATGAAGGAATAGGAGGGAGTGAAAAAAGGAGCCTGGGAATGGTATAAGGCTGAGTGCTATGTGTGGGGGAAACCAAAAGGAACATCCGCAGGTCTTCAGAGAAATGGAGTGTCTAATTCTGATTTACTTCATGACAAGAAGAGATCTCTGCACTCTTCTCCATTACCAGGTTCGTTAGCACTTCAAGAAATTCTATCTTAGCCATGCTATATTCTTGAATGCTTTGGTAAGGATGCATATTGTTGATGTTTGTTTTATGGCTGTGGTTAGAAATTGGCATAGGAGGTGAATTTTGTAAAAGACTAGCATGTGGAAGCAAGAAGCCAAGTGAAAGAAGAGATTATGAGAATTGCAGTCCTCTATAAATCTTTCTACAATGATAGAATCTTAGATTCTCATAGGTCATGGACAATACATAGAACTTTAAGGAGCAGAGGGTCTCTCACCTATTATCTGGCTTACAGAATTAATTAGGCCTTATCTAAATACAAGCCTAGTTTCAGGTCATCAAGTTTACAGACTAAGGGTTTGAATCAATCTGTTCCTGTGGGGTGTTTACAAATAACCAGCTTGTAATTCAACTAAATTATTAGGGTCTATATCTACTTCCATAATGATACTGCCTCGGAAACCCAAGGAGGGGACACTATGAGTCGGGTCTGACTCGATGGCACATAACAACAACAACAACATCTTCTTTGTATTTTACTTATTAATAGTAGTTCCTTTTGTTGTTAGTTGCCATCTAATCAGTTCTGACTCACAGAACAGAAAGAAACTCTGACTAATCCTGTGCCATCTTCACAACCATTGCTATGTTTGAGCCCATTCTTGCAGCCACTGTGTCAATTAATGTTGTTGACCACCTTCCTCTCTTCCACTGACCCTTTGCTTAACCAACCATGATATTCTTCTCTAGGGATAGGTCCCTTCTGATAACATGTCTATAGTACATTATGCAAAGTCTCACCAACCTTGCTAGTAGTACACCTATTAAATGTCCAGAAAACCTGGTTTCCTGTGAGTCTACGCTTTGTTTTAAAAAATCATCTAGTTCCTATTCTTGATACATGAAAACATAAAGCATTAGAAATATATAGAGTACTCCCATATCACCATCTCAAAATTACAAATATAAAGCAATATTCATATGACTTCTGGGAAGAAGGTATTAGTTTATCTACTATATCGATGGAGCAATGAATATATAAAATATTAATAGCTTATGTAACACAGTGATGTTATAAGAAGAAATAAACTTCATAGCTCTTTCTTCCATATTATAACCATGAGCAAAACATAGTCCATAGAAGATAGAACATTGGACTAAGGCCTCATGGTTTATTACCAAATCTACTACTAGATAGCTCAGGAAATTTTAATGTCAATCCAGATCTGTTTCCTTATCTGTAAACGAAAGGTTGAATTTGATGATCTTTTAATATCACAGTTATCATGGGAATGACAAAGTGCTAGAGAGTGTTTGATCGACATGAATTGGAGTCAACTCAATGCCAGCTGAAAAACCACACAAATATCATAATTCTATAATTTGGCATCCAGCATTCACCTGTCAGTTTGTCATACTGAGGTAGCATCCCGGTTGCTGTGATGCTAGAAGATATGCACTGGTATTTCAAAGACTAGCAGGGTCAGACATGGTAGACAGGTTTCAGAGGAGCTTTCACGGTAAGAAAGACTAAGAAGCAGGATGTGATAGCCTACCTTTCAAAAAAAAATTGGGCTCTTTAACCTTATGAATAGCAGTGAAACATTACCTGATATAGTTCCAGAAGATGAACTCCTCAGATTTGAAGGCACTCAAAATATGACTGGGGAAGGGCTGCCTCCTTAAAGTACAGGCGAGTTAATGATGTGGATAGAGTAAAGGTTTTCGGACCTTTGTTTGCTGATATAGAACAACTCCAAGTGAGAAGACATAAGTGCAAACATCCATTAATAATCAGAACATGGAATGTATGGAGTATGAATCAAGGCAAACGGAATACATAAAGATCAATATCAGGCATTAGTGAGCTGAAATGGGCAAGTATTGGCCACTTAGACTCAGATGATCATATGGTCTACTATGCCTGGAATGACAAATTAAACAGGAATGGTGTCACATTCATCATCAAAAAAAAAAAAAAATTCAAAATTTGTCCTGAAGTACAATGCAGTCAGTGAAAGAATAACTGTATGTATGCGAAGAACAACAGTTACTACTAGTATTATTCAAATTTACACACCAACTATTAAAGCCAAAGATGAAGAAATTGAAGATTTTAACCAACTTCTGTAGTCAGAAATTGACCAACATGCAATCAAGATGCATTGATAATTACTGGTAATTTGAATGTGAAAGTTGGAAACAATGAAGAAGCATCTGTAGTTGAAAAATACAGCATTGGTGATAGAAATGACACTGAAGATAGTATGAAAGAATTTGCAATACCAATGACTCATTCCTCACAAATACCTTGTCTAACAACATAAATAGTGACTGTACATGTGGACTACACCATATGGACTATGTGAGAATCAAATTGACATCTGTGGAAAGTGAGGATTGAGAAGCTAACTGTCATTAGTTGAAACAAAGCCAGGGCCAACTGTGGAACAGACCATCAATTGCTCATATGCAACTTTACATTGAAGCAGAAGCGAATTAAAACAAGTCCACAAAAGCCAAAATATGACCTTGAGTATACCCCATCTGAATTTAGAGACCATATCAAGAATATATTTGATGCATTGGACATCCAAGACCAAATACCAGGTGAGTTGTGGGAAAACATCAAGGACATAATATGTAAAGAAAGCAAAAAAAAAAAAAAAAAAATCAGTTAAAAGACAGTAAAGAAGGAAAAGACCAAAATATGTGTTAGAAGAGATGCTGAAACTTGCTGTTGAACAGAGAATAGCCAAAGCAAATAGAAGAAATGATGAAATAAAAGATTTGAACAGAAGATTTCAATGAGAGGCTCAAAAAGACAATGAATTATAACAAAATATGCAAAGACCTGGAGTTGGAAAACCAAAAGTGAAGAACATGCTTAGCATTTCTCAAGCTAAAGAACTGAATAAAAAATTCAAGCCTCGAGTTGCAATATTGAAGGATTCTATGGGCAAAATATTGAATGATGCAGGAACAATCAAAAGAAGATGGAAGGAACACACAAAGTCACCATACCAAAAAGAATTGGTTGACATTCAACCATTTCAGGAGGTAGCATATAATCAAGAACCAATGGTAATGAGGGAAGAAGTCCAAGCTGTACTGAAGGAACTGGTGACAAACAAGGTTCCAGGAATTAATAAAATATCCATTGAAATGTTTCAACAAATGTATGCAGCACTGGAGGTGCTAACTAGTTTATGCCAAGAAATTTGGAAAACAACTACCTGGCCAACTGACTGAAAGAGATCAATATTTGTACTCATTCCAAAGAAAGACAATGAAACAGAATGCAGAAATTATCAAAACTAATAACACATGCAAGTAAAATGTTGAGGAAGATAATTAAAAAATTGTTGCAGCAGTACATTGATAGAGAACTGCCAGAAGTTCAAGCCAAATTCAGAAGAGGACATGGAAAGAGGGATATCATTACTGATGTCAGCTGGATCTTGGCAAAAAAGTAAAGAATACCTGAAAAAAAATATACCTGTAATTTATTCACTATGAAAAGGCATTCAACTGTGTGGATCATAACAAATTAAGGATAGCATTGCAAAGAATGGGGATTGCAGACACTTAATTGTGCTCATGAGGTACTTGTACATAGATAAAGAGGTAGTCATCCAACAGAACAAGGGTTATTGCATGGTTTAAAACCAGGAAAGTGTGTTGTCAGGGTTGTATTCTTTTAGCATATTTATTCTATCTGCATGTTAGCCAAATAATCTGAGAAGCTGGACTATATGAAGAAGAACATGGCATGAGGATTGGAGGAAGATTAACAACGTGCAATAGGCAGGTGACACAACCTTTATTGCTGAGAGTGAAGAGAATTTGAAGCACTTATTGATGACGAAAAATGACTACAACCTTTGTTAGGATTGCACCTCAACATGAAGAAAACAAAAATCCTCATAACTGGACCAATAAGCAACATCATGCCAAATGGAGAGAAGACTGAAGTTGTGAAGGATTTCATTTTGCTTGGATCTAGTCATCAATGTCCATGGAAACAGCAGTCAAAAAATCATATGATACATTGCATAGAGCAAATCTGCTGTAAACGACTTCTTTAAAGTGTTAAAAAGCAAAAATATCATCTAGAGGATTAAGGTGCACCTGACCCAAGCCATGTGTTTTTAATGGCCTCATATGCATATGAAATCTGGACAATACATAAGGAAGACCACAGAAGAATTGATGCATTTGAATTATGGTGTTGGCAAAGAATAATGAATATGCCATGGACTGCCAGAGAAAAAGCAAATCTGTCTCTGAATAAGGACAGCCGGAATGCTCCTTAGAATAGCCAGACTTGTCACTTGTACTTTGTTCATGCTATCAGGAGGGACCAGTGCCTGGAGAAGGATATCATGCTTGGTAAAGTAGAAGGTCAGTGGAAAAGGGAAAGACCCAAGAGATGGATTGACACAGTGGTTGCAAAAATGGGCTCAAGCATAGCAATGACTGTGAGGATGATGCAGGACTGGGTCGTATTTCATTCTGTTGTGCACAGGGTCACTACCAGTTGGATCCAACTTCATGACAACTAATACAAATATAATTTTATATAATTTATAAATTGCAGTGCAAAGGCCAGAAATATTATACAGTGAAACGTGGAGACTGGAACTTGACCAGACTGCTTTGTTTTTCCTGGTATTGCAAGTTTTCCACCTTTGACAGAGTGTAGTCTTATCACTTTTCTATCACTCTCCTTTAGTGGAAAATACTTTAATTTGCCTTCTCTGACAGATTTGTGCCTTACATATGCACGTTCTATCTTTCACAGGTTTTACTGTATACACTCATGCTATGGTCTTAGTCAGATTTTTTCCATCAGCAATATGAATTTATATTCACTGAAATTACTTACAAATTCATCTAAATCTTAAGACTGTAGAATAATAGAGTTGTGAGAGATCTCTAATACATTTAGTGAAACCTCTACTTTGTTACAATATGAGGTACACATCCCCAAAATGCCTCTCATCCTGAATATCTCTGTTGTTGTTGTTATGTGCGGTCGAGTTGTGACTTTCTGAGGTGGTATCACTATGGAAGTAGATTGCCCAACCTTCCTTCTTCTGTGACAGAAAATTCATAAATATATGACATCCATATTCCCACTTGCTGGCATAGGGTCCTAGAACTAGTTTGTGACATTTCTTTTGATGTCAGTTACAAGTGATGTCAACTCTTTGGAACTTTAAAGTCACTGAAAAGCTTCCCTTCCCCATGCCTATGATTACAAACCCAATATAGAGACTGCTTTCTCCTTTTATTTCAGATATTTGCACATACACACACCCACACACATAAACACACTCCCATATACTACACAAATTCTTCTTAGAAGATACATAAATAATATTGTGCACCAGCTAATAGGTCAATAAGGTCATATAATGTTAATGTATAAGGAGCTAGTTTCTATGCATCTGTTCATTATAATACATTGGCAGTCAGAATTCCATTCACTCTTTTTGTCACTTCTAATACTGTACTAGATGAAAAACTGGGTATAAGCATTTCAGTTTTAAGATGAAAAGAATCCTTTAAACATCATATACCTTTGTCTTAAAGAAGATTTGTAAATAGCATGTTCTCTTATCTTTACATAAATGGTACCATTTTGAAATGCCAACCAACCCTTTTTTTTAGTACACTTTGCAGCCTTTATTCCTGAAAATATTTCAGTAACTGTAACTAAATAAAAGGCTTGGAGCTCAGTATATTCTCTCTCTTTTACTAACAGAGAAATGTTGAAAGTGGGCTCATCTTTCAGTATGAGAGAAATGCCAAATGACTGAAAGAACCAGTTATGGAAGAGAAAATGTAAGAAAATGTATAGTCTGGGCAAGTTGCCTAAAGGGACACGGGCTAACCTTCATATTGGAATTGAAAATGTGAATTATTTTCTCTTCACTTATTTTTTCTATATTCCAACAATGAAGACAGTCTTTGAACTTATGTTACTTATATCTTATTCTTTTACCAACACAAAAAGAGGCAACAAGAGATCAGGTTTTGGAGTCAGAAAGACCAGAGCTTAAATTCAAGAACCACTATTTACTTGTTATTTAATCTTTGTGAATACACTTAATTACTTTAATTCCCAGTTTTATCATCTATAAATTAAATATTAAAGAAATACTATCTTATAATGATATTATGATGATTAAATAAGAAAAATACCTAAAAACTATATACTAATGTCCTTTATATATACATATTTAATAGTAAATATATTTTATTATATATATATTATATATATATATATTAATATCTATATTGAGCTTGAGTTTATATATTGAGAAATCACTATTAAAAATAAGAGATGGAACTCTTAACACTGGAATATTTAAAACTTACCCTCCATTCTAAATGATTTTCCATTCCACTGCCATCGAGTCAATTACAACTCATAATGACCCACATTGGGATTCCAAGGCTGTTAATTTTTTTTTATTGTGATTTGGGTGAAAATTTACAGAGCAAATACATTTTCCATACAGCAGATCACATACACTTTGTCTCATGACATTGACCACAATTTAGCAGAATGCAACATCTCCTTTACCATTTCCTCCCAATAGGTACCGCTTCCCTGTGACCATCCCTCCATGCACTGCTACTCCCTGAGCTGTCTCCCTGTGCCTGAGCAGCCCTTCCTTCTCTCTTGCCTGTTCTCTCCAAGGAGTGTATCTACCTCAGGTAAATGCTCGACTAGTATGCCTGTCTACTGCTTGGCTGGAAGCCACAGGCATGTGTTCAATTCCGGACCTGAAGGGCAACTAGGGGCCATAGTCTCAGTAGTTCCATCAGGTTCCATTGGGCCAGCAAACCTGTTCCCTGCTTTTTTTTTTTTCCAAATGATTTTGAGTTTTGTTCTAATTGTTCCCCCTGTCTATCCAGGATCTCCTACAAATATCCTCTTCCAAGTGGTTGACAGTAGTAGCCAAGCACCGTCTATTTCTTCTGGTCTCATAGTCGTATAGGCTGCAGATTGGATGGTGTACCAGTCGCTAGGACTGATAGTTTCCATGAATTTTTGGTTTTCTTCATTCTTCTTGGCCCTGGACGAGGATATAGATGGCAGCTTGCAAGCTTTTAAGATCTCAGTCGCTACTCGCCACAGTAGAAGGTGGGACAATGATTTGTGTAGTATGTTATGCCAATTGAGCTTGATGTCCTCTGGGACTATGGTCCCAAGCCCACAGGTTCAACTACTCGGTCCCTCTGGGTAGCTGGCTATACCAAGCAGTGCCTACAACCTTGCCCCTTGTCAGACCCATTATACACCCGGGAATTCAGATCATACACATAAAGTTATTAGACCACTGTCTGCCAACCCTATACATGTTCTTGGGTGCACACAAGGCTGTTAATTTTTATGGAAATAAATTGCCTCATCTTCCTTTCATGAACAGCTGGAGGGTTTGAATCACTGAACTTCAGGTTAGCAGCCAAATGTCTTATCCCTGTGCCACAGATCTCCTTATTTTAAATTATGTTGTTGTTGTTATATGCTGTCAAGTCAGACCCAACTCATAGTGACCTCTCCTTGGGTTTCTGAGGCAGTATCACTATGGCCATAGATTGCCCCATCTTCCTTCCGAGGAGTGGCTGATGGGTTTGAACCTCCAGCCTTCTGGTTAGTAGTCAAGTGCCTTAGGCACTAAGCTACCAGAGCTCCTACATTTTAAATGATATGGGGGAACAAATAGCTAAAGTGACTCTATATATTCAAATTTATGTATTGGAATAAAAATACGTGTAAATCAGGACATTTCTGTATTTTCACATCTGTGGATTTGCAAGATAGTTATATTTATCATATGTTGCAAAATCTTTGGAAGCTTAGAATAGAAAATAAGGCCAAAGGACTCAGTTCAGTTTATTTTTTTAGAATAAATTTTCTTAAGTGGCTAAGATAGAAACCATATTGGATGAGGATCAGTTATGCTAGATATTCTCTACTTATCTCCGCAGAATTTCTCTCTGCCCTTCCCCATGCTTCTATCTAGTGTAAGAAAGCCAGTGTCTTTATGGTCTATATTAATTGACTATCCTTGTCTGCTGGTTTTGAGTTCAGTTCAGACAATGAGGAGCACCAGCAGATTAAAACGAGACAGGAGAAATTTCACTACTAGCCAAGAGGAAGTAATTACCTTCTCAAAAGATCATAAAATAGATAAATATGTGAAAAGTAAATTTCAGTTGTCAGGCACCAGGAAGATAGTGATTTCTGAGAGAGGGAAAAGCAAATGAGATCATGCCTGAATTTTCCCAGTTTATTTTAGAAGAGAGTCATCAGGTTGCAGCACAGGGAAGGAAAACCTCTATGTGTCAGAAATGTAGCTGAGAATGTAAGCTTCCCAAAATAGCTAGAGAAAAAAGTCTCACAGAGAGATATCTCTGGATATCTACACTCCTTAGCTGTGTACTAGTTAGTGTGTGCATTGTAAAGCAAACAAACAAACAAAAAAACTACCCACAACCTGGGGTAAAAAATGACAGTAAGGTGCAAACAGAATTCCCTCTAGCCAAAGTAAAAAAATCTCATAATACATGGAGCAATAAGTAAAATACTCAGAAGGATATTTATTCAGTATTGGAACAAAATTGGTCCTAAATAGAAGCTCTTCTGGTCCTAGCTAGAAAAACTTAAAAGCATAGGCTAAAACTATACCCAAGTAATTTAACTGCTTTCCAGACAATGGAATCTCAAGAACATTTATAGTAATACAACAATATCCAGCACTCAACAAGGAAAAAACCTCAATGACTACCACACAATAAAAATTAACAAGCATTAAGAAACAGACCTTGAAATGATCCTGATGATAGAACTCATAGATAAGCACATTAAATTAGTTATTGTAATTACAATTTATGTTTTCAAGAAGGTAGACAGAAAGACAGCATGTTAGCTGGAACTATGAAAGATACATACAAAATAAAACTTTGAGTCGAAACTATAATTTCTGAAATTAGAAATACATTGAGTGGATTAAAGGGTAATTAGACATTAAAGAAGAAAAGATTAATGGGTTGAAGATATAAAATAAAAACTACACAAAATAAAACATAGGGAGAAGAGACTGGAAAAATTAAATAAATTCAGAAGCAGTGAACTGTGGGACAATGTTAAGTGGCCTGGTATGTGTATAATTAAAGTCACTAAAGTAGAAGAGATAGATGAAAAGATAGAAAAAAATATTTGAAGAAATAATGATTGAAAATATTCAAATGTGGTATAAATTATAAACTCATAAATATAAAATTTAACAAATCACAATTCTAAAAAACATACCAAAGTTCATCAGAACATCTAAAACCCAGCTCTAAAGAGGGTGTCAAAATTGCCTAAAGAAAAGACTCATTATGTATGCAAATAAAAATGTAACGCACTGCCCTCAAGTCGAATCTGACTCACAGCCACCCCTCCTTGGTATTCCAAGCCAGTGTCACTACAGAAGTAGATCACTCAACCTTCCTTCTGGGGAGTGGCTGGTGGGTTTGAACCACCAGCCTTCTGGTTAGCAGTCAAATGCCTTAGGCACTATGATAATACTATATGGCAAAGAAGGTTTTAACCCAGGAGTGAAAAGTTGGTTTAAACATCAAAACTTGATCAAGGTAAGTTATATCATTTGGTGACATAATAGAGAAAAATCATAGAATCTTCTCAATAAATGCTGAAAAGAATTAGACAAAATTTGCTGCATTCATGAGAAATCTGTCAGTAAAGTAAAAATAGAAGGGAAATTGCTCAAGATGATAAAAACATTCTCAATTTTTTTTTTTTTTTTTTTTATAACATAAATGTAATGATCATTCATCTCTTAAAATTTGGGGAAAAGAAGGAAGGATGCTTACTCATACTATTTCTACTTAAAATTGTACTATAAATACTAGGTATTGCACTAAGGCAAGAAAAATAAATAAGAGAGGCAGAGACAAGATGCCATCCTGTTGACATACTCTGCCCAATCCATCTACAACAGAAATCCAGAAAAATATCAGTGAAACAGATACAAAGAATGATCCTGGAATTCTGAGCATCTAGTGAGAAGATAAAGTATTAGACTGAGTGGAGATAGGAAAGAGAAGCCATTACAAACACAAAGGGTGACAAAAAAAAAAAAAAAATCTCATGGACTCCACATGGTGTTAAAGACATAGAGTAGACAGATCAAGAGGACTTCAAGGTGAGCTAAAGCCATGTGAGAGAGGATCCTAAAGGGAAGTGGGCCAGACCTTCTGTAGCTGAAGCAGCCACAGAATGAGGAGGGAGGAAGGGAGAGAAAATAACTCTCCTGAACAAACCAAACCCCAAACCAGATCCACTGCTGTCATGTTGATTCCAACTCTTAGTATCCCTTTTTGGCACAAAGAGGAAGTGCATCCCAGGGTTTCAGGCTTGTGGATCTTTGCATAGGAGTGCTACCTTGTTTTTCTCTTTGCAGAACAGCTGGTTAGTTTGAGCTTTGGGGCACTGATTTAGGGCAAACACTACCCTCAGTAAACCACTCCAAACAGACAGACTTAGAGGCTGCAGCTATCTCTTCTTACACCTGCATTACTGGCTGATCTTTCTCACAATAAGCTCAAAATATATGCACCTAAAGTGTTCTCTCTTGGATGTAGCTTTTAGCACCAGTCTCCTTTCACCTATGTTGTGCATGCTCCAGTAGATGAGTAGATTCTACCACAACTGCCTGCTTTCAGGCCACTGGCTGACCACGACTAGATAATTCCCTACTCCTCAACTACCTTATCTTCTTTTATTTTCTACTTTCCTTTTTCCCCAATTTGTCTTCCTTAGCTGTTAATTTCTCTCTTTTCCTCTCTTCTTCTTTCATTTTTACTAATCTTTCATCTTATCTACTGCTCACTTTTTTTTTCTTTTCCTTTGACTTTATTTTCTATCTACTATTTTTATTCTGTCTTTTCATCTCATCCTCTTCTGCTTGATTTTCTTTTCTCTCTTTTTTCTGCCTCATCTAATGTAAACAAGACATTAATTCTCCACTAGTTAGCCATATCTACTACACCGACCACTTCACCCAAAGATGAGTAACACCAACAGTACCTGCACCATGAGATCAATGACAGACAGTGCACAACACTGACTCATCCCAGCTAAAGCTCCTCCTCATGACAAAGAGAGACTTGTATCAGTTACTCCAGCAACCCAAAGAAAGTTGGGAAGTACCCCAGTACCAACCTAAAAACCACAGAAGCACACCTGCCCCACACTTCCATATATACAGAAACAAAGTAAACCATAAAACCAGGTGAAACAAATCAGCACATAACCAACAAATAAATACAACAAATGTCTCAAATACAACTGACCACTTCAACTCAGAACAAAAACAGGACAAGATAGCAGACCCAGCATATCCAAGCTAATAACAAAAGAAGTGCACCTGCTCAACACTTCCTGAAATATTAACACAAAATAAACCATAAAACCAGGTGAAACAAATCAGCACATAACCAACAAATAAATACAACAAATGTCTCAAATACAACTGACCGCTTCAACTCAGAACAAAAACAGGACAAGATAGCAGAAGCAAGTGTCCAAACTGAAGAATTGGGAAATCTCTGCAAGGGAGAATAAGTAATAGAACTATAGAACTACATGATAAGGAAAACAAGAGGATACACACACACACACACACACACACATTCTCCAAGAGCTCAAATAATCAAGTAAACTACAAGTCAAAGCAAGGAGAAGACAGACAATACCCTTGAATAATTCAGGAAAATCATACAATGGCAAAATGACAAAGTAAATAGAAATTATACAAAAACAGCAATTAGGCATCCAGAAGATGAACACTAAAATTACAAAATAGATAACGCATTGGAAAGACAAAAGAGTAGACTTGAACTGGCTTAAGAACACATTTCCCAGCTGGAAGACACAAATCTCTTGACACTAGCTTGCAAGAGGAATAAATCAGAAAAAAAAGATGAAGAGAAATGAAGAAAATCTAAGAGTTATATGGGATGATATGAAAAGAAAGAACATATAACATATGCCTGATTACAATTCCAGAACAAGAGGAGGCAAAACAATAAATAAATAAAAGTACTGACAAAATTGCTGAAGACTTGCTAGCAGAAAACCTCCCCTATATTATGAAATGAAAAGATATCCATCCAAGAAGCTCAATGAACCCCATACATGATAGACCCCAAGAGAGAAATTCACCAAGTCATATCATAATCAAACTTTCCAAAACCAGACAAAGAAGAATCTCAAAAATAGCTTGGTGAAAATGAAATGTTAACTACAAAGGGCAACCAATAAGACTAAGATCTTATTTCTCAGCAGAAACCACTCAGGCAAGAAGGATACCATATATAAGCCCTTGAAGGAAAAGAATTGCTAACCAAGAATTATGTGTCCAGCCACACTGACCTTCACATATGAGGATGAAATTAAGACATTCCAGGACAAACAGAAATTAAGAGTATTTATAAAAACCAGAACACCACAAGAAATTCTAAATGGAGTCTTTCTAACTGAAGCCAACAACAGAAGACAACAAATGAAGATCAAGACACATGAATCAACCCAGAAAAAGAAGTCTCAAAACTAAAATAAACTTACAAAAATGTAAAAAGAGAAATAGATGAGTCAGTCTGTAAATGATACCAGCAACAAAGCAAAGAGGGAATAAATGTTATAATTACAAAAGTTCCAAATGGAGAGGAAGTCAGAATGATATCTACAGAGAATAGACTGTAACAAGCTTAGGTAGATAAGAATATATCACATGGTAACAACAGAGAAAATTAACAATTCATTTACACAAAATAAGAAAGAAGAAAATCACAAGAACTTAGTAAACACAATACCAACAATAATGAAGGAAAGGTGAAAAAAACAAAAACCTTGATAACAAAATGAACTCAGCACAGAAAAGTATCTGGAACAATGAAACCACCACCAACACAACCAAAAAAACACAAGAGATTATCAGAAATAAACTCATACCTATCATTAATTACACTGAATGCAAATGGACTAAATGAATCAGTCAAGAGAAAGCGAGTGGAAGATGAATAAGAAAAGAAGATCCATTAATATTTGCTTACAAGAAACCCACCATAAACACAAAGATAAAGATAAGTTAAATGGGAACATATGCCAAGCTAAATGAAATTTAAAAAGAGCAGAAGCAGCAATACTAATTTCTGATAAAATAGACTTCAAGGTGAAAACTTTCATAAGGGACAAAGATGTTAAAAGGGGATGAAGGGGAATATTACTGGAATAAATATCCATGTATCCAATGAAAGAATTCCAAAAAATATAAAGTTAATATTAACAGAATTGAAAGGAAAAATAGACAATTCTACAATAGTAGTAGAAGTCTTTGACACACTACTTTTGGTGAAGAACAGAATAACTAGATAAAAATCAACGGATACAGAAAATCTCAACAACACAATCAACCAATTCAACCTCAGGGACATATACAGAGCACTCTACCCATCAAAATCACAATACACATTCATTTCCGGTGCCCATGGACCATTCCTCAGAATACAGCATGTATTAGGCCATAAAACAAGCCTCAATAAATTTAAAAACATTGAAATACTACAAAGCATCTTCATGGATCACAATGCTATAAAATTAAAAATCAAAAATAGGTAGAGAAAGGGAAAAAAATCAGACAAATGGAAACTGAATAATATGGTTCTCTAGAACTGCTGGGTAAGAGAAGAAATAAAGTATGAAAAAAAAAAATTCTAGAAACAAACAAGAATGAAAACACAATATACCACAACCTTTGGGACACAGCAAAAGCAATACTCAGAGATCAATTTATAGCAACAAATACACACATCAAAAAAGAAGACCCCAATTCAACATCTTAACCCAACAACTACAATAATTAGAAAAAGAGCAATAGAAGAAAATCTACAGTCTTCAGAAGAAATAGTAAAGACCAGAGCAGAGATAAATGAAGCAGAAAACAAAATTTTAAAAAATTGAAAAAATCAAGAGTAGAAGCTAGCTCTTCGAAAAGATTAACAAAATAGGCAAACCACTGGAAAATTTAAGTAAGGAAAGGAAAGAGACAATGCAAATAACAGGAATAATAAATGAAATGAGTGATATCACAACAGAACCAAATTGAAATAAAAAGATAATAACAAAATACTGTGAAGACTTGTACTCTACCATATTTGAAAAACTAGAAGGAATCGACAAATCTCTAGAAACACAAGACTAACCCTCACAGACTGAGATAGACAACTTGAACAGACCCATAACAAAGGAAGAAATTGAGCAAGTCATTAAACAAAACTCTCCACACACACACAAAAAGTCCTGGTCCAGATGGTGTCAATAGAAAATTCAAGCAAACGTTAAGAGAAGAGCTGACACTTACACTACTCAAACTACACCAGAACATAGAAAATGATGGAATACTCCTAAAGTCACCCTATGAAGCAAGCATAATCCTAATACCAAAACCAGGCAAAGGCACCACTAAAAAGAAAAACTACAAGCCAATATCCCTCATGAATACAGATGTAAAAATCTTCAACAAAATCCCAGCTTATAGAATCCAACCAAAAACCAAAAACCAAACTCACTGCCCTTGAGTCGGATCCGACTCATAGTGACCCCACCTTGAGTTTCTGAGGCAGTATCTCTACAGAAGTAGATTGCCCAATCTTCTTTCTGAGGAGTGGCTAGTGGGTTTGAACCGCCAGCCTTCTGGTTAGCAGTCAAATCCTTTAGGCACTATGCCACCAGATCTCCCATAGAATCCAAAAACATATCAAAAAAATAAATAAATAAACCATGAATAGTATGCAAGGTATGCAAGGATGGTTCAACATTAGAAAAACAATAAATGTAATTCATCAAATGAATAAAACAAAGGAAAAGAACGACATGATCATAGCAATCAATGCAGAAAAGGTACTTTATAAAATCTAATACCCATTCTTGATTTAAAAAAAAAAAAAAAAAGCTCTGAGTAAAATAGGAATAGAAGAGAAATTCTAATATACAAAAAAACCACACAAGCAAAACCAATAGCCTACATTATTCTCAATGGAGAGAGACTCACAGCATTCCCCTTGTGAAGAGGAACCAGACAAGGATGATTACCACTTCTATTCAACATTGTATTGGAAGTCCTAGACTGGACAATAAGGCAAGAAAGAGAAATGAAAAACATCCAAATTATTATTACAAAACAAGAATAGAAACACTAGTTGATTAAAAATTGGCAAAATATTTAATAGTCATTTCACAGAAGAAGAAGCCCAGGTGGTGTAATGGGTAAGGCATTTGCTTCCGAATGAGGTCAGAGGTTCAAACCCACCAGCAGCTCTGTGGGAGGAGGATGGGGCTATCTACTTCTGTTAAGATTTACAGCCTTAGAAACCTGATGGGAGTTGCTATGAGTTGGAATTGACTCTATGGAATTTTTTTTTTTTTATCAATTTTACAGAAGATACAGAATGAATGATAAGTAAAAAAAAAAAAAAAGCTTTATATCAATAATCTTCAGGAAAACACAAAATAAAACCACAAAGCACCATTTCACACCTAGCTAAGATTTAAAAAAATGAAATAACAATACAATGAGTGTTAGCAAGTTTGTAGAACAACTGGATCTCTCATTCTTTTATGATGGGATTGTAAAATAGTTCCATTACCTTAGATAATTGATTGCATTTTCTCATGATGTGAAACATACATCTACACTGTTGTTGCTGTTCTTAGGTGCCGTCAAGTTGTCTCCGACTCATAGTGACACTATGCACAGCAGAATGAAACACTGCCCAGTCATATGCCAGCCTCGTGATCCTTGCTATACCTGAGCCCATCTTGCAGTCACTGTGTCAATCCATCTTGTTGAAGGCCTTCCCCTTCTTTGCTGACCCTCCACTTTACCAAGCATAATATTCTTTTCCAGGGAATGGTTCCTCCTGAGAAAATGACAAATAGGTGAGATGATGCCTGGCCATTCTCACTTCCAAGGAGCATTCCAGCTGCACTTCTTCCAGGACAGATCTGTTAGTCTTTTTAGCAGTCCATGGTACTCTTAGCATTCTTCTCCAGCACTCCAACTCAAAAGCATCAGCTCTTCTTTGGTCTTCCTTATTCATTGTCCAGCTCTCACATGCATGAAAGGTGACTGAAAATACCATGGCTTGTGTCAGGTGCACCCTAGTCTGCAGGAAGACATCTTTGCTCTTCATCATTTGAAAGAGACCTTTTGCAGCAGATTTGCCCAATGCAATACATCATATGATGGATGCTTGACTACTGCTTTCGTTGGTGTTGATTGTAGAACCAAGCAATATGAAGTCATTCACAACTTCCATCTTTTCTCCATCCATCGTGAAGCTGTTTATTGGACGAGGTGTGAGGATTTTTGTTTTCTTTATATTGAAGTGTAATCCATACTGCAGACTGTGTCTTTACTCTTCATCAGTAAGTGCTTCAAGTTATCTTCACTTTCAGCAAGCAAAGTTGTGTTGTCTGCATATTGCAAGTTGTTAATGAGTCTTCCTCCAATCTTGATGCCACGTTCTTGTTCCTATAATCAAGCTCCTTGGATTATTTGCTCAACATACAAATCGAATAAGTGTGGTGAAAAGATACTACCCTGGCATACTCCCTTCCTGATTTTAAACCATGCAGTGTCCCCTTGTTCTGTTCAGATGACAGCCTCCTGATCTATGTACAGGTTCCTCAAGAGTACAACCAAGTGTTCTGGAATTACCATTCTTCTCAGTGTTATCCATAATTTTTTATGATCCACACAATTGACTGCTTTTGCATAGTAAATAAAACATAAGTAAACATCTTTCTGGTATTCTTTGCTTTCAGCTAAGATCCATCAGACATCAGCAATGATATCCCTTTTTCCATGTCCTCTTTTGAATCCAACTTGTATTTCTGGAAGTTCTCTGTCA
>NW_006921789.1:4183395-4191465 GCF_000298275.1 Orycteropus afer afer
CTTTACTCTGAGGAGTCAGCTCTTCCCCAGTCATATTTGAGTGCCTTCTTACCTGATGGGCTCATCTTCTGGTATTATATCAGACAATGTTTCAAGGCTATACCTAAAGTTTTCCAGTAGTATATTAGAACATGTTTCATTGCTGTTCATAAGGTTTTCACAGTCAATCCTTTGAGAAATGGATGACCTCTTCCTTCTTCCATGTCTGTCTTAGTCTGGCACCTCTGCTGAAATTTGTCCACCGTAGGTAACTTTGCTGGCATTTGGCAACATCAGTGGCATAGCCTCCAGGCTCATAGAAACATACAAACCACCACAGTACAAGAAGTTCATCTCCCTTAGTTTTTCGTAACCACTCTGCTCATTTTTCCACCTGTCTAGGGACTCGGCCTTGAATAAAACCACTCCAGAAGCCCCAAGTGCCGTGTTTCTGCCTACCTGTCCTGGGCCTGGCCTTGAAACATTGGGTAAATGCCTAGTAGTAAAAATTGCTGGATCATATCTACACCATGATTCAGCAATTTTACTACTAGGCATTTACCCAAGATAATGGACACATATGTCTACACAAAATCTTACACAACTGCAGGGATAGCACCTTGATTGACAATAGCTAAATATAGAAAATAAAAAATGTCCCTACATGGATAAACAAATTGTTAATATGGTCACAAAATGGAATACTATTCAGGAATAAAAATGTGCAAATTGCTTTTAATTATAACAGGATGGTTGAATCTCAACAACATTGTGTTTAGGGGAAAAAACAAAATATTCTATTTATAAGAAAGCTAAGAAAAGGCAATAACTAATCTATGGTATTAATGGAATTTTGATTATTTCTTGAAGAGGGTAAATTGTTCAGCATGGAGCATAAAGAATGCTTCTGGGATGCAATTACTTTGAATGACTTTTTCAGCTGTAAAAAATTGAAAGATGTTATTACCAGTAGACCCATACTGCAAGAAATGTTACAACAATCATTACGTAAGAGGAAAATGAGACCAAGTAGCAATCTGGATCTATACCATCTACACAAACGAATGAGGGCATGCAAACTTGTTACTACATGGATATTATATATGTATATGTATGTATATATATATGTGTGTGTATATATATAGATATAATTTAAAACTAATTTAAGTTACTGCTTAAACAATAATAATAACAATGTAGTATGTGGTTTACAACATATATAAAAGTAAAATAAATGAAAATAATAGCTTAAACAGTTCATTAAATTATATAGTATCACTTGAAAGTAGACTGTAACTCAGAGCATGAATCCTAACATCTAAATAATAATAATAATAATAGTTCATAAGCCAAGAAAGAGGGAAAATGGAATAATTACTATATCCAATTAATCTATAAAAAACAAAACAAGGACAAAGGGAACAAAGAACAAATTATACAAATAGAAACAAATAACAAATGACAGACTTAAGGCTTACAATGTCAATAATTACCTTTAATGCATATAGTTTAAGT
Source organism: Orycteropus afer afer (assembly GCF_000298275.1). NCBI lineage: Eukaryota > Metazoa > Chordata > Mammalia > Tubulidentata > Orycteropodidae > Orycteropus > Orycteropus afer. Next base: position 4,184,890 of record NW_006921789.1, read on the forward strand.
ACTCCAATTTAAAGTGATTGTCATATCAAATACAAAACAACTCATAGCAACTACATATTACCTTCATGAAATACATTTGAAATATATATCCAAAATATATACTGACATCATGAAATACATTTCAAATATAATGAAAATATGTTAGAATTACAAGGATAGAAAGGTTGGGCAATCCTACTTCTGTAGTGACACTGCCTCGGAAACCCAAGGAGAGGTCGCTATGAGTTAGAACTGACTCGACGGCAAATAACAACAACAACAACAACAATGCTTATTCTAATCAAAAATAGACTAGAGTGACAATAGTACTATCAGAAAAAAAAAGTATATTGCAAAGCAAATAATATTACAGGAATAAGGAAGGCCATATCAAAAGACAAAAAGTTCAATTCATCAAGAAGAATTAATAATCTTGAATGTTTATGCACCTCATAAAGACTAAAATACACAAGACAAAAACTGAAAGACGAAATAGACAAATCCACAATTATAGTCAGAGATTTCAATACCCCTTCACATTGTTAATAGAATAAATACAAAGAAAATCAGGAAGTGAAAAGGACTTTAATCATGCTATCAGTCATCTAAACCTAATTGACATCTATAGGATATTCCACCCGGTACAAGAGATACCCATTCTTTTTCAATGCAAACATTTGGCTAGAACATTTACCAATATATATCATATTCTGGGTCAGAAAACAAGTCTCAGTATATTTAAAGGACTCAAATTGCACAAAGCATATTCTCTGATCACAACATAATTGAAGTTGAATTTGATAATAGAAAAATTTCTGATAAATCCACACATATTTAGAAACTAAATACACTTCTAATTAACCCATGGGTCAAAGAAAGAAACAAGAAAGCATTTGAACTGAATGAAAATTAAAACTCAACATTCACAATTTTGGGAAATGGCAATACAGTGCTTTTTTTTTTTTTTTGAAAACAAAATAAACAAACTGGCACTAAATGTATATGTTAGAAAAGAAGAAACACCTCAAAAACAAAAACATCAATTTCCACATTCAGAAATTAGAAAAAGAAAAAAAAAAGAGCAAATTCACCTCAAAGTAGGAAAGGAAAGGAAAGGAAATAATTAAGATTAGAGTGGAAATAAAGCAATATAAAAGAAACAAAATTTATGATGTTCTGGTAGCATAGTGGCTAAGGCACTTGACTGCTAACCAGAAGGCTGGTGGTTCAAACCCACCAGCCACTCCTTGGAAGGAAGATGGGGCAATCTATTTCCATAGTGATACTGCCTTGGAAACCCAAGGAGGGGTCGCTATAAGTAGGGTCCAACTTGATGCCACATAACAATGACAACAACAACAACACATAAGTTATTTGAGAAAATCAATAAAAAAGATAAAGCTTTAGCCAGACTGATCAGGAGAAAAAGAGAAGATACAAATAAATTATCAGAAATAAGAAAGATGACAGTATTACAGCTTTTGTAGCTAATTATAGGCTAATAAGGGGATATTTTGAACAATTTTGTTGATGACAGAATTCTCAGATGATCTCACTCTTACCATTGTATAATACCCTATTCTTTGGATGTGAATAGAAGTTATGAATGATGAGCTATACCCCTCCTCTGTTCTCAGTCAGTCCCTGGCCTTGTTCTGACTAATGATATTGAGCTTCTCCATTGTCTCTTTCCAAAAATGTAGTCAATTTGATTCCCTTGTACTCCATCTGGTGAAGTCTAAGTGCATAGCCACTGTTTATGTTATTGAAAAAGGTATTTTCAATGATTCAGTCACTGATTTTGCAAAATTATATCATGAAATCTGCATCATTTCTATCACCAAAGCCATAGTTCCAATTCAAATTTTCCAATGCTGCTTCTTTGTTTCCAACTTTCTATGTTCCAATCACTGGTAATATCACTACACCTTGATTACATGTTTGATCAATTTTAGAATGCATAAGTTGGTTAAAAAAAACAAAACACTTCAGCTTCTTCATGTTTTGGTTTAGTGGTTGGTGTGTAAATTTGAATAATAGTAGTATTAACTAGGCACTCTGGTGGCATTGTGGTTAAAGCATTTGGCTGCTAACAAAACCATCAACAATTCAAACCCACAAACTATTGCAAGGAAGAAAGATGAGCCAGTCTATTTCCATAAATATTACAGCCTTTGAAACCAAACAGTGCAGCTCTACTCTGTCTTAGATAGTCACTATGAGTCTTAATGAGTTCCATGGCAGTGGGAATTTTAATTGGTCTTGCTTGTAGGTATATGGATATTATTCTATCACTGATAGCATTGTACTTCAGTATAGATCTTGAAATGTTATTTTTGACTATGAATATGACTCCATTCCTCTTCAATTTGTCATTCTCAGCATAGTAGACCATATGATTGCCTGATTCAAAATATAACCTTGAGTATATCCCACTTGAATTGAAAGACCATCTGAATAGATTTTACTCATTGAACACCAATGACTGAAGCCCAGACCAGTTGTGATATGACATCCAGAACACCATATATGAAGAAGGTAAAAGGTCATTAAAAAGACAGGAAAGAAAGAAAAGAACAAAATAAATGTCAGAAGAGTCTGAAACTTGCTCTTGTATGCAGAATAACTAAAGCAAATGGAAGAAATGATGAAATAAAAGAGCTGAACAGAGGATTTAAAAAGATAGTTTTGATAAAGTAAAGCATTATAATGAAATGTGCAAAGACCTGGCATTAGAAAATCAAAAGGTAAGAACACACTCAGTGTTTCTCAAGAAAGAAAGAACTGAAGAAAATATTCAAGCTTCGAGTTGCAGTATTGACAGGTTCTATGGGTAAAATATTGAACAATGAAGGAAGCATCAAAAGAAAATGGAATGAATATACAGTTACTGCACTAAAAAGAATGGGTCGATCTTCAGCCATATCAGGAGGTAGCATATGATGCAGAACCAATGGTATTGAAGGAAGAAGTTCAAGCTTCACTGAAGAAACTGACAAAGAACAAGTTTCCAGGAACTTACAGAATACTCATTAAGAGGTTTCAGTGAAGACATGCAACAATGGAGGCATTCACTTATTTATGCCAAGAATTTTGGAGGATAGCTACTTGTCCAACCAACTGGAAGAGTTCCATATTGTGCACATTCCAAATACGGAATACTAAAACTAGTTGATTTCAATCTTATCATAAACCTTCAGTTATTAAGACGGTGTGACATTGTTGTGAAAATAGGCAAATTGGTAAGGCAAACAGAATAGAGAGTCCAAAAGGACTCAAAAAAGATCAAAGAATTAAATGTAAGACATACTATTTCATAGTAGAAAAGATAGTGGAAAACATTACTGGTCTTGGATGAGGCAAAGATTTTTTAGATCTGACACCAAAAGGATGACTAGTAAAAGAACAAATCGATAAATCAGATTTAATCAAAATATGAAACTACTACTCTTTGAAAGACACTGCTTCTTGTTGTTAGTTGCCATGAAGTCAGCTCCAACTCATGGTGACCTTACATTTAACAGAATGAAACATTGAGTGGTCCTGTGTCATCTTCATGATCATTGGTATGTTTGAATCTATTGTTATATCTATTGAATCAATCCATCTCACTGAAGCTTTTTCTCATTTTTTCTGAACTTCTACTTTACTGGGAGCTCTGGTGGCATAGTGCCTAAGGCATTTGACTGCTAACCAGAAGGCTAGTGTTTCAAACCCACCAGCCACTCCTTGGAAGGAAGACCAGGTAATCTACTTCCATAGAGATACTGCCTCAGAAACCCAAGGAGGGGTTGTTATGAGTCAGAGTCTACTTGACGGCAGTAAGTTTGTTTTTTTTTTTTGTTTGTTTGTTTTCTACTTTACCAACCATGATGTCCTTTTCTAGGGATTGATCTTTCCTGTTGATATGTCCAAAGTTAGTGAGAAAATTCAAGCCACAGACTTGGAGAAAATATTTGTAAATCACATATCTCATAAAAGACGCATATTGATAATATACAAAGAACTCTAAAAAAATTAGTAAGAAAACAAACAACTCCCACACCACCCAAATTTGGTCAAAAATTTGAACAAACACTTTACCAAGCAAAGAAATTTGAATGGTGACTAAGCACATGAAAAGATGCTCAACATCATTAGTCATTCAAACCAAAAAACCAAACTCACTGCCATCAAGTCAATTCCAACTCACAGTGATCCCCAATGGGTTTTCAAGGTTTTAAATCTTTATGGAAACAGAGTGCTTTATCTTTCTTCCATGACGCATCTGGTAGGTTTGAAATTCTGACCTTTTGCTTAGCAGTCAAATGCCTTAACCACTACATCACCAGAGCTTCTTAGTTAGTCATTAGGGGAATGCAAATTAAAGCCACAATGAGACACCACTACAAGCCTATTAGAATAGTTAAAAGCAGAAACAAACAAACCTGACCTTACTAAGTATTGACAAGAACGTGGAGTTAGTGAAATTATCATACACTGTTGGCAGGAATGTAAAGTAATACAACCACTGTGGAAAACAATTTTGCAGTTTCTTAAAACATTTAAATATATACCTATCTCATAAAGCAGGCATCCCATGCCATACACACACTAGTGCAAAAATCTTCATAGCAGTTTTATTTGTAATTGCCCAACTGGAAACTATTTAGATGTCTGTGAAGAGATGAATAGATAAGCAAAACAGTATATATTCATATACTAAAATACTACTCAGAAATAAAAAGAATAAATTATTGGAAAAAAGGAATGATATTAAAATGTGATGAGTCTCAAAATAATCACTGAGTGAAAGAAGATAGGAAAAAAGATACCTATTGTATAATTCCTTTCACATAAAATTCTAGAAAATGCCATCTAATCTATAGTTAAAGTGTATATCAGTGCTGGCCAGGAAAAGAGGTGGTGGTAGTGAGGTATGGGATGAGTGAATGAAGAAGGGGCACAGAGAAATTTTGAGGGATTATTATTATGTTCATTATCTTGATATTGGCTATAGTCTCATAGAGAGTATGCATATTTCAAAATTTAGAAAGTTGAACAAATAGTTCCTAATTTACAAATGGGTTCCATTCCTATGATTTCTGTTATAAGTCAATTTTGATGTAAGTTGAATACTTTTTGTTTTGCTATTCATTATTATTGTCTTTTATTATCAGTATTCTTTCACCATACTTTTTCAAACTATATGTCAAGCAGATAACCCAAGAAGCTGGACTATATGAAGATGAATGTGACGTAAGGATTAGAGGAAGACTCATTAGTAACTTGCCATATGTGGATGGCATAACCTTGCTTGCTGAAAGACTTGAAGCACTTACTCATGAATATCAAAGACTATAGCTTTCAGTATGCATTACACCTCAACATAAAGAAAACAAAAATCCATAAAACTGGACCAATAAGTACCATCATAATAAATGGAGAAAAGATTGAAATTGTCAGGGATTTCATTTTACTTGGATCCACAATCAATGCCCGTGGAAGCAATAGTCAAGAAATCCAATGAGAAGTTGCATTGAGAAAATGTGCTTCAAAAGACCTGTTTATAGTGTTAAAGAGTGGCATCCAAACTGACAAAGAAGAAGTAAAACTATCTTATTTGCATATAACATGATCCTAGAAAAACCAAGACACTCAGTAAGAAAACTACGGAAACTAACTCAGTTCCAGTAAAATGTCAGGATACAAGAACATGCAAAAATCAGTTGGATTCCTCCACATCAATATGGAGAGCTCTGAAAAGGAAATAAGGAAAGCAATACCATTTACAACAAACCAAAAACCAAACTCACTGCTGTCAAGTCAAATCTGACTCATAGCAACGCCTCCTTGGGTTTCTGAGGTGGTATCATTATAAGATAGGTATATATTTAAATGCTTTAAGAAACTGCAAAATTGTTTTCCAAAGTGGTTGTATCATTTTACATTCCTGCCAAAAGTGTATGCCCAATCATCCTTCCAAGGAGTGGCTGGTGGGTTTGGACTTCCAGCCTTCTGGTTAGCAGTCAAATATCTTAGGCACTACACCACCAGAGCTCCCAATAGCTACCCAAAAGATAAAATGCTTAGGAATAAATCTTACCAGAGACACAAAAGACCTGTACAAGGAAAACAATAAAACACTGCTATAAGAAACCATGAGAGACCTACATAAGTGGAAGAAAATGTCATATTCGTGGATAGAGAGACTTAACATTGTGAAAATGGCAATACTACCCAGTAATCTGTAGATTAATGCCATCATGATGCAGATTCTATCAACATTCTTTAAGGACACAGAAAAAACAATCACTAATTTTATACGGCAAGTAAAGAGAGCTCTGATAAGCAAATAGTACTGAAGCAGGAGGTGTCACACTCCCCATCTCAAAACCTACTATACAACCACTGTAGTCAAAACAGCCTGCTGTTAGTATACAATGATATACATGAAGACCAGTGGAACAGAATTGAGAATCCAGAAATAGATCTGTCCACCTAAGGACAGCTGATCTTTGACAGAGGGCTGAAACCCATTAAATGGGGAAGAGATAGTCTCTTTAACAAATAGTGTTGGCAGAGCTCTATGTTCATTTGCCAAAAAAAAAAAAGAAA
>NW_006921789.1:4191565-4192523 GCF_000298275.1 Orycteropus afer afer
AAAAAAAGAAACAAGATCCATACTTCACACCATATACAAAAACAAACTCAAGGTGGGTCAAAGACCTAAACGTAATCCCCAAACTGTAAAGTTAATCGAAGACAAAATAGGGACTATTTTAGGTGCCCTAATTTATGGCCCTTAAATAATCTCTCAAGCATAACCCATAATACACAAATAGCAGAAAATTAAACTAGACGACTGGGACTTTCTAAAAATTAAATTCTTTTGTGCATCAAAAGACATCTCCTGAAGAGTAAAAGGATAAACCACAGATGGGGAAAAAATATTTAGCTACGTCATATCTCACACGGGACTGACTCCGAAAATTTATAGAAAACCTCAACACCTCAGCATCAAAAACACAAGCAATCCAATTCAAAAATGGACTAAGAACAATAATAGACACTTCACCAAAGAGGATATTCAAGCGGCCAACAAACTCATGAAGAAATGCCCATGATCATTAGCTGTTAGAGAGATACAAATCAAAACAACGAGATATCATCTCATGCCAGCAGTAGTAGCAAAGTTGAGCAAGACAGAAAACAACAAATGCTGTTGAGGCTATGGGGGGATTGGAACTCTCATACACTGTGGGTGAAACTGTAAAATGGTACAACCATGGTGAGAAATGTTATGGTGCTTCCTTAAAAAGTTAGAAATAGAAATAACATTTCTTCCAGCAACCCCACTACTAGGAATATATCCTAAAGAGGTGAGATCTGGGACACAAATAGATATATGCACATCCGTGTTCATCACAGCACTGTTCACAATAACAAAGACATGGAAACAATCTGAGTGTCCATCAATAGATGAATGGATATGCAAGTTATGGTCCATACACACAATAGAATACTACACAACATTAATGCATAATAAAGAATCTGGGAATCGCCTGATAATATGGATGATCTTGGAGGACATAATGCTGAGTGAAATAAATCACAGAGGG
>NW_006921789.1:4193048-4208339 GCF_000298275.1 Orycteropus afer afer
TTCCTACAAACATATTTCTATGTGCTTTTAAAAAAGTCCTTATGCATAAGATAAATAAATAAAGTGCTAAAAAGCAAAGATGTCACTTTGAAGAATAAGGTGGACCTGTCCCAAGCCATGGTATTTTTAATGGCTTCATATACATGTGAGATCTGGATAATGAATAAAGAAGACCACAAAAGTATTGATCCATTTGAATTGTGCTATTGGCAAAGAATATTGAATGTACAGCGGACTACTAGAAGAATGAATAAATCTGTCACAGAGGAAGTACAGCGGGAATGCTCCTTTGAAGAGAGAATCCCAGACATTGTGTCTTATACTTTGGTCATATTGTCATAAGGGACCAGTCCCTGCAGAAGGATATCATGCTTGGTAAAGTAGGCTGTTAGTGAAAAAGAGGAAAATCCTCAATGAGCTGTATCGACACAATGGCTGCAATGATGGGCTCAAGCATATTGGTGATTTTGAGCATGGTGCAGGATCGGACAGTGTTTTTACCTATTGTATATAGGGTCACTATGAATTATGACCCCTAGGCAGGTAGGCAGGTGCATGGAGCTCAGGCCTTCTGGAGAGGCTTTATTTTAAAGCCACATCCCCAGGCGGGAGGCGGGGGTGGGGTGTAATGAGTGGAGCTGTTGGAACAACGAAGGGAGACAAACTTGTCTGTCAACTTGTCATTCTGTGGTGGCATGTGTGTTGCTCTGAGGCAGGAGGCGATGCCACCAGTGATGCAAAATTCCAACAGTGTTACCCGTGGTGGACAGCTTTCAGCAGAGCTTCCAAACTAAGACAGAATTAGAAGAAGGAAAAGGCCATTCACTTCTCAAAGAATTGGCCAGTGAAAACCTTATGAATAGCAGTGAAACATGGTCTGATATATTACTGGAAAACTTTATGAATAGACCTGAAAAATTGGCTGATATAGTGATGGAAGATGAGCTCATTAAGTCAGAAGTCACTCAAAATATAACTGAGGAAGAGATGACTCCTCAGAGTAGAGATGACCTTAATAATATGGATGGAGTAAAGCTTTCGGGACCTCCATTGGCTGATGTGGCATGACTCAAAATGAATAGAAACAGCTGCAAATCTATTGATAATAAGGACATGGAATGTATGAAGCATGAATCTAGGAAAACTGGAAGTTGTCAAAAATGAAATAGAATGCATAAAGATCAATATCCTAGGGATTAGTGAGCTGAAATGGACTGGTTTTGGCCATTTTGAATCAGACAACCATATGATCTACTATGCCAGGAACGAAAAATTGAAGAGGCATGGTGTAGCATTCATAGTCACAAAGACTATTTCAAGATCTCTCCTGAAGTACCATTCTGTCAGTGATAGGATAACATCCATAAGCCTACAAGGAAGGTCTATGCACCAACCACCAAAGTCAAAGAAAAGGAAATTCTGCAGTCTGAAACTGACTGAACATGTAATCAAGATGTGTTGATTTTTACTGGTGATTGGAATGTAAAAGTTGGAAACAAGAGTTAATGATAGTTGGAAAATAATGTCTTCATGATAGAAATAATGCTGCAGATCACATGATAGAATTTTGCAAGACCAAGAACTTATTCATTGCAAATACCTTTTTTAACAACATAAGTGATGACTATACATGTGGACTTCACCAGATGGAATGCACAAGGATCAGAATGACTACATCTATGGCAAGAGGTGAAGGAGAAGCTCAATATTTTCAGCCAAAGCAAGGCCAGGAGCTGATTTTGGAATAGATCATTAACTCCTCATATGCAAGTTCAACTTGAAGTTAAAGACAATTAAAAAAAGTCCATGAGAGCCAAAATATGATCTTAATTATATCCCTCCTGAATTTAGACACCATCTAAAGAACAGATTTGATGCATTGAACACCAATGACCAAAAACCAGAAGAATTATGGGATGACATCAAGAACATCATCCTTGAAGAAAGCAAGAGATGATTAAAAAGACAAAAAAAGGAAGAACAGACCAAAGTGGATGTCTGAAGAGACTCTGAACCTTATCCTTGAGTAGAAAGTAGCTAAAGCAAGTGGAAGAAATGACAAGATAAAAGAGCTGAACAGAAGATTTCAAAGTGCAGCTACAGAAGACACAGCTACCTTTTATAATGAAATGTGAAAAGACCTGGAGTTAGAAAACCAAAAGGGAAGAACATGCTCAGCATTTCTCAAACTGAAAGAACAGAGGAAAAATTTAAGTCTCTCAATATTGAGAGATTCTGTGGGCAAAATATTGAATGATGCAGGAAGCATCAAAATAAGATGGAAGGAATACATAGAGTCATTATACCAAAAAGAATTGGTCAATGTTCATCCATTTCGGGATGTGCTATATGATCAAGAATCAATGGTACTGAAGGAAGAAGTTGAAGCTGCACTGAAGGAATTGGCATAAAACAAGGCTCCAGGAATTGACAAAATACACAGCAGATGCTGTGCTGGAGGCACTTACTTGGCTATGCATAGAGATTTAGAAAACAGCTACCTGGCCAACTGACTGGAAAAGATCTATATTTGTTCCCATTCCAAAGAAAGGTGATACCACAAATTGTGTAAATTATCAAACAACATCATTAATATCACATGCAAGTAAAAGCTTACTGAAGATAATTAAAAAATGATTGCAGCAATATATTGACAGAAAGCTTCCAGTAAGGGAAGCTAGATTCAGAAAAGGAAGTTGAGTGAGGGATAACATTACTGATGTCAGATGGTTCTTGGCTTAAAGCAAAGAATACCAGAAAGATGTTTACTTGTGTTGTATCGACTATGCGAAAGTATTTGATTTTGTGGATCATGACAAATTATGGATAACAGTGAGAAGAATTGAGGTTGTGAAGGACTTCATATTATTTGGTTCTACAATCAACACCAATGAAAGCAGTAGTCAAGACATCCATCAGATGATGTATTGCATTGGGCAAATCTGCTGCAAAATGTCTCTTTCAAGTGATGAGGGGCAAGGATATCTCCTTGCAGACTAGGGTGCACATGAAACAAGCCATGCTATTTTCAATTGTCTCCAATGCATGTGAGAGATGGACAGTGAATATGGAAGACCAAAAAAGTTGATGCTTTTGAGTTGTGGTGTTGGAGAAGAATCCTAAGAGTACCAGAGACTGCTAAAAGAACTAACATATTTGTCCTGAAAAAGTGCAGGCAGACTGTTCCTCGGAAATGAGCATCATCTCACTTACTTTGGTCATGTTGTCCAAAGGAACCCTTCCCTGGAGAAGGGTATCATGCTTGGTAAAGTGGAGGGTCAAGAGAAAAGGTGAAGGCCCTCAATGAGATGGATTGACACAGTGGATGCAACAATGGGCTTAGGTACAGCAAGGATCATGAGGTTGGCACAGGACCGGGCAGTGTTTTGTTCTGCTGTGCATAGGGTTTCTATGAGTCAGAGATGTCTCGACAGTACCTAACAACAACAAAAACATGAATTAGAACAGACTCTTTGACACCTAACCACTAAAACAGGGTCACCCAAGGTGGACAGGTGCCAGCAGAGCTTCCATACTAAGACACACAAGGAAGAATGGTGTGATGGTCTTTTGAGAAAAATTAGCCACTGAAAACCTCACAAATAGTGATCTCATGTACTTTTGGACATGTTATCAAAAGAGAACCTGTCCTTACGGGACATAAAGTAGAGGGCCAGCAAAAAAGAGGAAGTTCCTCAATGAGTTGAATTAACACAGTGACTGCAACAATGGATTCAAATATAGCCATGATTGTCAGGATTGTGCTAGACATGGCAGTGTATCATTTTGTTGTAAATAAGGTACCCATGAGTCAGAACAGACTCAACAGCATCTCACAACAACAACAGAACAAAACAGATTGGAAGCCTACTAAGTATTGAGAGATTAAAAAGAAAAATAGATCTTTTCTCCAGGAAAAACAAACAAACAAACCAAAAATAGTACTTGTTGTTGTTAGACACTGTCAAATTCGCTCCAACTCAAAGAGACCCTACGTACAATAGAATGAAACACTGCCTGGTCTTGCGCCAGCCTCACAAACCTTGCTATATCTGAGCGCATCGTTGCAGCCACTGTGTCAATCCATCTCATTGAGGGCCTTCCCCTTTTTCACTGACCTTCCACTGTACCAAGCATGATATCCTTCTCCAGGGACTGGTTCCTTCTGACATGACCAAAATATATGTGATGAAGTCCAGCCATTCTCACTTCCAGGGAGAATTCTAGCTACACTTCTTCTAGGAAAGACTTGTTAGTTTTTTTGGCAGTCCATGGTACTTTCAGTATTCTTCACCAACACCACAACTCAAAAGCATCAACTCTTCTTCAGTCTTCCTTATTTATTGTCCAATTTTCACATGCATATGATGTGATTGAAAATACCATACCTTGGTTTAGGCACCCTTTAGTCTTCAAAGAGACATCTTTACTCTTCAGCACTTTAAAGAGCTCTTTTGCAGCAGATTTTCCCAGTGCAATGCATCATCTGATTTCTTGACTGCTGTTTTCAGGGACAGGATAGAAGGTGTTGAGGTTGGAACCAAGTAAAATAAAATCTTTGACAATTTCAATCCTTTCTCCATTTATCATAATGCTGCTTATGGGTCCACTTGTGAGGATTTTCTTTTTTTTTTTTTTATGTTGAGGTGTAATCCGTACTGCAGACCATAGTATTTAATCTTCATCAGGAAGTGCTTCAAGTCATCTTCACCTTCAGAAAGCAATATTGTGTCATCTGCATATCGCAGGTTGTTAATGAGTCTTCCTCCAATCCTGATGTCACATTCTTCTTCATATATTCTAGCTTCTTGGATTATTTGCTCAGTGTACAAATTGAGTAAGTATGGTGAAAGGATACAACCCTGATGTACTCCCTTCCTGATTTTAAACTATGCAGTATCTGTTGTTGTTATTGTTATGTGCCGTCAAGTCGGACCCAACTCATAGCGACCCCTCCTTGGGTTTCCGAGGCAGTATCACAACGGAAGTAGATTGCCCCATCTTCCTTCTGAGGAGTGGCTGGTGGTTTTGTTCAAGCATAGCAACAATTGTGAGGGTGCAGCTTATATGACCATGAGACCAGAATGACAACCTCCTGATCTATGTAGTGTTTCCTTATAAGCACAATTAAGTGTTCTGTAATTCCCTTTCTTCTCAATGTTATCCATAATTTGTTATTATGCATACAATCGAATGCTTTTGCATAGTCAATAAGACACAAGTAAGTATCTTTCTGTATTTAGATGTGTCAAAAAGCAAGAAAATGGCTTTGAAAACTGCATACAAGAGGAAGAATCTAGGGTTACCAGAAAGACTAAATAGCTACAAAAAGAAGCTTTGGTATGGTTGTTTTGTTTTGTTTTTACTTATTAGAATTAAATAACTATAGGCCAGTGTTTAAATCGAGTTACCTTGGATGAAATATGGTAAGCTCAGATGAGCACGAGAAAGAGAATGGGAGAAAGAGATTATGAAAGTTTTAAGTTTTAATTATATTCACAGTTCCCTGGGGAAAGCACAACATGGTCTTCAGGACCACTCAGGAGCTGCACCAGGGTAGCAACAATCTGGATTTGTAAGAGAGTTCTTATATATGGCCCTCTCTATGTGCCTAAGACACTTGACTGCTAACCAAAAGGCTGGTGGTTCAAACCCACAGGCCACTCCTCAGAAGGAAGACGTGACAATCCATTTCCGTAGTGATATAGCCTTGGAAACCCAAGGAGGGGTCACTGTGAGTCGGGTCCTACTTGACAGCACATAACAACAACAACATCTATTTTGTTTAGTCTATTGTTACTGACAGATTTCTGTTATTCTTACACTGAACCTAACACAGAATTATACACAATAGATAATTTATCTAGCTATCTATCTATTATCTATCTATCTCGGATCAGGTGTGCCTGACCCAAACCATGGTATTTTCAGCCACCTTATATATTGTGAAAGCAAGACAATGAAATAAAGAAGACTGAAGAATGGATGCATTTGAATTGTGATGTTGACAAAGAATATTGAAAATAGCAGATACTGCCAGAAGAATAAATAAATCTGTCTTGGAAAAGGTACAAGCAGAATGCTCCTCAGAGGTGAAAATGATCAGATTTCATCTGTTCATGTTGTCAGAAGGGACCAGTCCCTGGAGAAGGATAACATGCTCGGGAAAGTAGGTCGGCGAAAAAGAGGAAGACCCTTGTGATAGTTGGAGTTGTGTGTCAGCTTGGCTGTACCACAATTCTGAGTGGTTTAAACAGTTGTGATGTGGGTTGTTCACATGATGAGATTGGATGTATATGTTTTGAGCAGCCAACCAGTTGAAAGGGAGTTTCCCTAGAGGTGTGGCCTGCTTCCTATATATTTATGGACATCCTGGGAAAAGAGACACTCTATTGTGATTCAGGATCCTGTTGTGTTGCCTACAACTGTCTGTGAGCAAACAATCCACCATTTGGTCTGGAGATCTTGGATTCATCATTCATTGGAGTCAACAGCTGCTATACTGCATGCCAATCTTGAGCTTGTCAGCCCCTGCAGGTGCATGATTTGGGAAAAGCCTCCAGCTTGAAGTTTGATCCAAGAACTTGGGACTTTCCAGCTTCTATAAGTGTGTGAGCCATTTTCCTAAGATAAATTTTCCTTTCTCTCTCTATACATAAGCTTTACTGGTTTTGCTTCTCTAGAGAACCCAGCCTAACACAACCCTCAAAGAAATGGATTGGAACAGTGGCTACAAGGATGGGCTCAAGCATAGCAACAATTGTGAGAATGCAGCTTATATGACTATGCGAGCAGAAGAACTAGATGGTGCCCAGTTACCATTGTCAAACACTCAGAGAAGAATAATTGCAGGGGATCCTGGATAGAGTGGGAGAACAATGTGGAACAAAACTTAAAATCATAAAAAAAAAAAAAGACCAGGTTTACTGGTCTAATAGAGCCTGGTGAGACTCCTGAGACTATGGCCCCTAGTTATGCTTCAGGTCTAGAACTGAACTCACTCCTGTGGCTCCCAGCCAAGCAATTGACAGGCATATGGGGTAAACATTTACATCAGGTAGATACACTCCTTGCAGCAATCAATCATGGGAGAACAGAAGGGCAGTATTTGCACAGAGAAACAGCTCAGGGGCCAGGAGTGCATGGAAGGGAAGGACACAAGGAAGAGGTAACTATTGGGATGAAATGGGAAGAGAGCTGTTACATTGTGGGGAATTATAGTCAATGTCATTAAATGGAATGTGTATGAACTGCTGTATGGAAAATGAATTTGCTCTGTAAACTTTCACCCAAATCACAATAAACAATTTTTTAAAAAAATTGTGAGGATGGCTCAGGATTTGGTAGTGTTTTATTCTGTTGTGAGTAGGGTCACTCTGAGTCGGAACCAACTCTTCGGCATCCAAAACAGTAACATCTATGTATCATCTTTTATGGCAATAGGTTTTAGAAAGAAATATAACTGTGAAGTATAATAAACATATGAATCAATTGTACAAGCTGAGAGTCTCCCTATAGAGAAACTATTTGGTAAAATATATTATCAGAATATTGGTAGGTAATCTTGTATCACCCTTTCAAATCCTACTAAGAAATAAACACTCCCAGGCATGATCTCTATCATCAATATTTCCTTAATACTTTTCAAATAAAGTAAAAATCCTTTAACTCTTTATGTTCTCATCACAAACTTCATTACTCCTAATTATTTTATATGTGGCAAGCCAACCTGAAGTAACCACAATCTCTAAAGATACTCCTAATTTGGGGGAAGATCCAAAGTTTTTTTCACATACTCTCTCTCACCTGAAATATGCTGTCTTCCATCTTCTTCAATTTAAATCTACTGATTCTTTACAGTACAGGTTTTCACAGTATGGTGTGGAGACTCTTAGAAGATCTGCAAAGACAAACTATTTTCATAACAATACTTAGATACTATCTGCATTTTAAAATTTTCATTCCTTCACAAGCATACAGTGCAGTTTACCAGCATCTACTTGATGTGTTCCTTAATCACAGGTCATGGAATAAATGAAGAAGCAGATATGAAAATCTATTTTCATTAAGTCAAACATTAGAGAGTTTTGCATAAATGTAAAACAACACTCTTCTCACTAATTTCCTTTTGTTTTTCTGAAAATGTAGTGTATTTGAAATATATTATTGTGCTATGCAAAGCTTTTCATTGTTTTAAATTACTTAAATATATTTCCAAAATTACTCAGTTTTAATTTCAGAGATGGTAAATATTGATAGATATAAATCATAAAAAGAAAGGTCCTCTTTGGGGACCTCAATATTTTCTAAGTGTTCAAAGTAGTCCTGAGACTAAGAAGTTTAAGAGCCATTGCTTTAAAGCACAATTCGAATATTGCTTTCCTTTGCTTCATAAAATTAGTACTGGTTTGTCATCTCAAAAAAAAAAAACAAAAAAAAAAACTCCCTGCCATCGAGTTGGATCCGACTCGACCCCTCCTTGGGTTTCCGAGACTGTATCACTACAGAAGTAGATTGCTCAATCTTCCTTCCAAGGAGTGGCTTGTGGGTTTGAACTGCTAGCCTTCTGGTGAGCACTCAAATGCCTTAGGCCCTATGCCACCAGAGCTCCTGGTTTTTCATCCAGGTATCTTCATTTTGATGTGTCACTTGCACCTGAAATTTAACATCTTCAAGACCAAATTCATGTTTCCTTTCATCCCTGCCAAACCTTGTCCTTTGATTGACATGCTAGTTTTCATTAATGCTTAAGTATTGGAGTTACTGAAGCTTGAAGCCTTAGAGCAGACAAATTTCTTCTTCTTTTTAAAATCTCTCTTAGGTGTTTGTGTTCTGTTAGTTGATTTGACACATCTACCTACTAGATTGTAAGGCCCTAAGTAGGAAATGTATATTTATCATCTTTTTTTTTTTTTTAAATCTCTTATATTACCAATAAATAAAATGTGTTGACAGAATGATTCAAAATGGATTGATTCAAAATGACATCAAATTGGTACTCTTGACTCATTTAATATTCCAAATACAATGTCCATGCATACCATGGACATTTATTTTATTTGCTGGAATTCATTCATTATTTAATACAAAATCATGGGTCTATTCATAGGCCTCTGGTCATAATTAAACACAACAATGTGATCTTAATTAACTCTGAATTTAATACCATAATAAAACACTAAATATTAAATTTTCAATATGTTAGGATATACATGGAATATGGGCTGCCTCAGAATCAGTTTAAAACAATGTGGTCAGAAGAACTACAGTATTGCTAGATATTGCAATAATCCTTTTGCAGCTAACTCGTGCTCCCAGTTAAAATAACAATGGATGTCAAAAGTTAGGAACAATATGAACAAGGTTTTTAGTACAGGCCCGATTTAAGCCACCGTAGAGAAATTTCTAATCATATGGTAATGTTTGAGTAGGATAAGTCACACTTAGGATAATGGCTCACCCACTGCCATGGAGTCAATTCCAACTCATAGCTACTCCCATTCAGTTTCCAAGGCTGTAAATCTTGGTGGAAGTAGATTACCTCATCTTCTATCCAAGGAGCAGCTGGTAAAGTTGAACCTCCAATCTCTAGTTAGTAGTCAAATGCTTTAAGCACTGCACCACCAGAACTCCTTAGGGTAATGACAAGGAACTAAAAGGAACTTTAACAATAGGGTTGTTAAGGGACACCACTCTTACGTGGTATTTTGAACTATGGGGAAGTCCTTTGCTCAGGGGTGGAGAAGGCAAATCCAAGAGTATTGCAGCATGGAATACTATCCGAGGGCAAAAGCTCTATGTTGATATTTAAGAAGCTGTAAGATTGAGCAATCTACTTCCGTAGTGATACTGCCTTGGAAACCCAAGGAGGGGTCACTATGAGTCGGATCCGACTCACAGCAGTGAGTTTTCTTTTCTTTTTTTTTTTTTAAGACCTGGATTAAGGAACTCTGGTAGCATAATGGGTAAGGAATTTGCCTGCTAACAAAGTTAGTGGTTCAAACCCACCAGACACTCCTCAGAAGGGGCAATTCACTTCCCTAAAGATTTACAGCCTTGAAAACCCAATGAGGGTCACAATGAGTTGGAATCAACTCAATGGCAGTGAGTTTCATTTAAGATTGAATTGCATCTTGTCAACTACCAACACAGTATCCCCTGTTGACCTCACTGGTGGTGAGTAGATTCTGAATCATAGTGACCCCTCCTTGGGTTTCTGTGGAGGTATCTCTACAGAAATACATTGCCAGTCTTCCTACCAAAGAGTGGCTGGTGGGTTTGAACTGCTAACCTTCTGGTTAGCAGTCAAATGCCTTAGGCACTGTGCCACCAGAGCTCCCAGGTTATGTGTAGGATCCCCTCGTTGTGTTAATTATATTAGCTGTCCACATAATTTACTGTTATGAATTAAATTGTGCCCCCTTCCCCCACAATATGTGTTGAAATCTTAACCACTAAGCACGTGAATATAATCTTGTTTGGAAATAGGATTTTCTTTGTTTTGTTACTGAAACCACATCAGTATGGAGTGTGTTCCAAACCTAATCACTTCTGAATTATAAAAAGAACAGATTAGACACAGAGACATGAAGTCATAAGAAAGACAAATGCTGTATGGGGACTGCCAAAGAGCCAAGTAATTCTTGTGGCATCTTCAGCTTCCAGAATTGTGAGAAAATCAATTTCTGTTTTTAAAGTCATCCTTTTGTGGTATTTCTGTTATAGCAGTACTAGAAAACTAAGATACTTCCCTTGATAAGCATAGATTTCTGTGGTCTGAGGGCAGTGTAACAATTTAATATAATGATTTCAGAATGTTAAAAAAAGAAAAAAATATATATTCCTTAGAAGGTAAACCTACCCAAGGGACTAGCAAGAAAGACAGTGCCTCCAGTCTGACCAACTCAAAGAGGGAATCATTTAAACAGATGAATAACATTCCACAGATACTGAAATTGTAAAAATATTAACCATTTTTTCTGCTTTTGTTTTCAAACCATTTGCATATTTGAGCATAGTACTGAAACTGTGCCTAAGTTACAATCAATTTTACAATTTTGATTAAATTGTCGAAAAACCCAAACATATTATGTTAATCTATCAGTTTGCTTTTATCCAGTCAATTCTATCAGAGCAAACTTTTAGAATTGCTGAAAAGTATAAAAGTGCAAAAGGAACAACTTTTTTAGCTTATTTAATTTCACATAGAAATAAATTAGTTTAAATTTCCATACTAGAAAATCAAATCAAGAAGGAAAACACAAACACTATATTTCTTTCAATTTAGCAATCTTTTAGTGATACTTCTAGTAACATAAGTTTTTAATATCCAGTTTGAAAAAATGCAGGTGTTTCAGAAGTGAATTAGTGTTACATTCCATCAACAAACATTATTGAGTGTTTAATATGTGCCAAGCCCTGATTTTTTTTTAAAAAGTGACTACATAAAATATACCAGTTAACTTTGATGCAAGTTTCTTCTAGAAAAAGTAAATGGTCACCATCCTAGAGTATAGGAAGGGACTAATACCCATTTGTATTCATTTATAACTATTTTAAATAGCAATATTATTAACAGCAATGTAGCAGCACCCTGAAAAACATATGTATTTTATTTAGAACTCTTAATCAAGGGTTTAGATAAAAATGAATTATTTGAGAATTTCTCATTCACTGAAGTATAGATAACTTATAACCAACTGAAGTGGTTAATGTACCTAACTCCTTTACAAACATAGATGATACCATCATACAATTTTGGGTCCATTTTAACCATCATTCCTTCTACCTTCGTAAGGTGCTGTTGAGTCTGTTCTGACCTTATGCACAACAGAGCAAAACACTGCCCAATCCTGAGCCATCCTCACAATCATTGCTGTGTTTGATCTAGTTGCATCTACCTTGTAAATCCATCTCATTGACAGTCTTCCTCTTCTTTGCTGACCCTCTACTTTACCAGTTAAAAAAACAAAATAAAACACTGTCATCGAGTTGATTCATACTCATATCAACTCTAAGGACAGAGCAGAACTGCCCCATAGAGTTTCCAAGGCTGTAAATCTTTACCAATGCCACAGCCTCATCTTTCTCTTGCAGAGCAGCTAATGAGTTTGAATCTCTGACCTTTTGGTTAGCACCTAATGCTTTTAACCATTGCACTACCAGAGTTCTTAATACTATACCAGTAAGGAAATGGAAATAGTTGTTGTGTCTGGTGATCAGGCCTTTGTTTCAGTCTACCCTTTCACTTCTTAGTCCATCACTCTCTCACTTTAAGCCTCACATTGTCACTGAATTATCTAGCTATATTTTCTGTCTCTTCTTACAGTATTATGCTTGCAGCAAACTGTGATCTTCCTTTACAAGTTATTTAATATACCGGAAAACAAAAGTTTCTTATGTACATGTATGTTTCTTATTAGATTTCTTATCCTGCTTCTGTGTTTTTGAGCTATTGATGGTCCGATTTTGTCTAATTCCTCTGAATTTCCTGTTCATGCTACTGCTACTTCCTATAATGCCATTGCTTTCCCATATCATTGTTTTCATGCCTCTATATGTAAACCCTACAATGTCCATTTGGGTCTTCCTATGATTTGCTTTTACATTGATTCTTTGAAAGATAAGAAAAGTTATTTATCTGCCAATTAAAAAATCACATCATTTGGATTTGAAAAGACAACTTTCCAGATAGTATCATCAGAAACGTACTTGTCACAGGGAAGAAAACACACTGTTTCTGCAACATGCCCATTAACCATTACCTTCCACTTATCAAAGCTTCCAGTTGACCCTGTAAAAATCAACACCTTTATATATCTACTTTTATTTCTTCATATTTTCTGGATAAATATGCATGTGATGTTACAAGGTGATTTTTGAGAAAAATCGAATGATTTCTGAAGAAAGATCCCTTTCCTTCTATTTTTAACTCACCAAGAATAAATAAGTGCAGTCCAAAAAGTCCTGAACATTTTTCTAAGAGTGTAAGTTGGGCCAGAATTTCCTGGAACTGATCTTGATTGGAGGCATCTGGTTTAAAATCTCAGCCTTGTAAAGAGGCTCCAAGACTCCAACTTAAACCAGCAAATGAGTTTCAGTGAGTCATGTCTGGAAAAACCTCTCCTGTTGGGACAGAGACTCCACAGGGCCTTTTGAAATTGAGTTTCTTTTTGAAAACTGCCACTGACATGTTTCAGAGTTTCTTAGGCTTCAAAATTCTAAGAACACAGGAGGATATTTGTTAGTAAATTTTGTCCATAGACTCAGAAAATTGATGAGAGTCACTGTAAACTTTAGACATTTTGTAAGATAATTAATGGATCTTGGGTCACTGTGGTATACTTTGTATTAAAGAATGGTCTCATTAATCATTCTCATGCAGTTGACAAGTAGCGTTTATTCTAAGAAAAGTCTCTTCTGCTCATTGCACATGCATTTCTCATTGTTCAAATGAATCATCTCCTAGACTTGATGGGCTTCAAACAACAGTAAAATGTGCTCTATTTGATCCTTTACAGCTATTTGCAAATGAAATTTTCCAAAAGTTTCCTATATTAAAACAAGTAAAAGTGAAGTTTCTCAAGTTGAAGAAAAAGAGAAGTGTCTTGGGCACTACCACTTATCCTCCCTTCAGTCCCTGTTCCAACACCAGAGGTACTCTGTAGAACCCCTGAAACTCTGGGAAGCTCAGAATGGAAAATCTCTAATCCAAGGCAAAAAGTACCTAAGCACAGGGCCCTAGAACCAAGCCTATATTTTTGGTCTCTTGTAAAGACACTGTTGTAACCACAACATTTCCTAATCTTAGCACTTGAGATTTAGTGAAAAACAGAAACATATAACTTTTTAAGAAGTATGATTACATGTCAATAGTTTTTTTATTTTTTTGATAATTTTTAAATCAAGGAATAATACATATTAATGTAAAAAAATCAAAAATTATAGAAAAGAAAAAATAACTAATATTTGTTAGAGCCCTTTGTAGATGCAGTCAGGCTTTATTCCAAATGCCAATAGATATAATAACTCATTTAAATCTTCCAACAGCCCTATGAAGTTATTATTATTATTTCTATTTTAAAGATGAGAGAACTAAGGAAGAGAGAAGCCAAATAACTTGTCCAGTTGAAGAGTGATTAAGGTCTGACTTTTTATGTGCATAGATAGCCTCATATTGCTCTTTTCATTTAATAATATATTTCCAAATTCATAAATATTCTGGTCAATGGTGATTACATACACACATATAAATTAGAATCTTTCAAAAAGGAATCAACAACACATACAAGTACTTAATATAATCTCTCTCCCTCTTTTCTCTTCTCTCAATCTTCATCTTCATCAAGTTGTTTTCTGCAGAGTTCTTTAGAGATAGATGAGGAGAAGGAGAAGAGAAGCAGCTACCCCTATTACAGCCAGAACAATTTCAATCTTATTTGTTTTAAATATTGGTGCACCATGTAATATTTTTTTTCAAAGACAGTGTCTTACAGATTAATTCAAAAGTTTTAGAGAGTTGAGTTTTGGTCAATAGACGAAACATATGCCAGCTTATCAAATTGCTCCACAGTATTGAAAAGAATAAAATTTTATAAACATATACAATGTCAGATGCCAAAAGAATATTACCTCTGCAAAAGGCAATAGTTGATTAAGGCTTGGAGATAGGGAGCAACAAAGAAATACTATTAACAAAATGTAGCATTGATCTGTTGGGTTAGAAGATTTAGGAGTCCCTGGCTGGAGGAAATGATTAAGTGCTCAACTACTAGCTGAAAGGTGATGGTTTGAACCCACCAAGAGGCAACTCAGAAGACTGGCCTGGTGATCTGCTTCCAAATACCTTGGATGCTATGAGACAGTTCTACTATACACACATGGAATTACTGTGAATTGTCATCAACTTGAGAGCAAGTAATAACAACCACACAAAATAGTTACAGTTGTATTATAGAAGAACAATCAAGTGGCTTCTGAATAACAAGAAAAATAAGATTCAGTGAAATTGGATATTTTTATTAATTTAAATAAGTGTGAGGGGGCTACACCTCTGCAATGGAAGGTTAACATGGTTGTAAATACTTAAACAATTAAATTAGTGTATACAAGGATAACAAGACCCCATAAAGTAAATAGTCAAATTAATGACTGAACTAAAAAATATAAAAGCAGAGAAAAAAAATAGAAAAGAAAAAAAAAAATCAGTCCAATTCCACTTCAATAGTTCTAGAAAATATTCTTTCTTCAAATTTTTTTTTTTGTCTGTTAGATTATAAATATTACCATTGT
>NW_006921789.1:4212416-4215720 GCF_000298275.1 Orycteropus afer afer
CTGTTCATGGGGTCGCTATGAGTCGGAAACGACTCGACGGCACTTAACAACAACAACAACAATCAGAAGGGATCATTCCCTAGAGAAGGATGTCATGCTTGGTAAGGTGGAGAGTAGATGAAAGAGGGGAAGGCCCTCAATGAGATAGACTGACACAATGGCTGCAACAATGGGCTCAAGTGTAGCTAGGATCGTGGAGCTGGCACAGGGACTGGGTGATGTTTCATTCCGCTGTGCATAGGGGAGCTATGAGTTGGAGACAATTCGATGGCATCTAACAACAACAATAACAATAAGGATAATTTTCCTTCTTCCTTACCAACTTGGATGTCTTTGACTTCCCTTTCTTGCCTTATTGCCCTGGCTAGGACTTCCAGCACAACGTTGAAGAGAAGTGGTGATAGAAGGTATCCTTATCTGGTTCCTGTTCACAAGGAAAATGATATCAGTTTTTCCCCATTAAGAATCATTTTAGCTGTTGGTTTCACATGTATGCTCTTTATTATGTTGAGGAATTTCCCTTGTATTCCTATTTTTCTGAGCACATTTATTAGAAATGGGTGTTGGATTTTATCAAATGCATTTCATGCATCAATTGATATGATCATGTGGTTCTCTTTCTTTATTTTACTCATGTTGTGGATTACATTGATTGTTTTTCTAATGTTGAACCATCTTTGCATCCTTGGTATGAATCCCACTTGGTCATGATATATTATTTTTTGTTATGTTGTTGGAGTCTATTGGCTAAGATTTTGTTGAAGATTTTTGTGTCTACACTAATGAGGGATATTGGTTTGTAGTTTTCCTTTTTAATGGTGTTTTTCCCGGTTTTGGTATTGGAGTTATGCTTGTTTCATAAAATGAATTTGGGAGGATTCCATCCTTTTCTGTGTTCTGGAATAGTTTGAATAGGACTAGTGTCAGTTCTTTTCTGAATGTTTGGTAGAATTCTCCAGTGAGACTAGGCCAAGCCTTTTTTATTGTTGGTAATTCATTTTATGACATGTTCAATTTTTCTTTTGTTTAGGGTCAGTTTAAATTTTCTACTTCAGTCTATGTTACTTTAGGTAACTAGTGTGTTTCTAGAAATCTGTCAATTTCTCTAGGTTTTAAAATTTTTTGGAGTACAGTTTTCATGGCATCCTGATGTCATCCTTTTATTTCAATTGGTTCTGTTGTAATGTCACAATTTCATTTATTTTTGTTATTTGTTTGAATTTATTTGTCTCTTCTCCTTTTCCTTTGTTAAGTTTGCCAGAAGTTTGTTGATTTTATCAATCTTTTCAAAAAACCAACTTCTAGTCTCATTGATTTTTTCTATTGTCTCTATATTCTGTTTCATTTATTTCTTCTTGAATATTATTTATTTCCTTTTGGTGATTATAGGCTTTTTTGTTGCTCATTTTCTAATGTTGAAGATTTGGGGCTAAGGTGTTGATTTTGGCTCTTTCTTCTTTTTTGATTTGTGCATTTAATGCTGTGACTTGCCCTCTAATCACTGCTCCTTTTCCATTGATCTTCCTCTTCTGAATTTCTGATTTTATAGCACTGTGATCAGAAAAGATGCTTTGTTTTTAAATTTATTAATGCTTACTTTGTGGATTAACATGTGGTCTATCCTGGAGAATGTTCCAAATGCACTGGAAAAGAATGTATATTGTGCTGTTTTGGAATTAAATGGTCTGTAGATGTCTATAAGTTCAACATGGTTGATTGTATTGTTTAATTCTTCTGTGTCTTTGTTGAGTTTTTTCCTGTTCTATCTTTCTTTAAAAGTAGTGTATTAGTCTCCTACTATGACTGTGGAGTCATTTACTTGTCTTTTCAATTCTGTTAAAGTCTAATTATGTATTTTGGGGCTCTTTCACTGTGTGCATATATGTTATGGTTATGCCTTCTTGTTCAATTGAAACTTTAGTTGTATTATGTCCTTCTTTGTCTCTTATGGTCAATTTCATCTTAAAGTCAGTTTTATCAGAAATTATTGTTTCCACTCCTGCTCTTTTTTGATTGCCATTTGCTTAATATATCTTTTTCCAGCCTTTGATCTTTAGTCTACTTTTGTCTTTGTGTCTAAGGTGAGTTTCCTATAGACAGTATATTGACAGGTCATGTTTTCTTATCCAGTCTGCAATTCGTCATCTCTTGAGTGGTACATTTAATCCATTTACAGACAATATAATTATCAACAAGTATGCATTTGTTGCTGCAATTTTGTTATTTATGTGTGTGTGTGGTGTTGCTGATTTCTTTGTTCCATATAAAGAGCTCATTTTGTTTATGAATTTTACTATCATTTCTTTAATTACTATTGTTTTAGTATTTGCTAAGTACTTTTGCCTTTCCTCCTTTATTTTGATGTGAAGGTTTACTAATTTTCTTTGAGGTTGCCCTGTGATTTATCATTTTCTTCCTATGTTTAGAACAGTCAGTTCTATCTCTCATTGTCTTGATTCCTTACCTTTTAGAAGTTCTGCACCCACACTATTTGCTCCCTCTTTTTGGTTTGTAATCGTCCTCACTTACTAATAAATGTCTCTGCTTCCATGTTAACAATCTTGTAAGCTTATTTTACTTTGGGTTCTTCTATAACTGGGTTGGTTTCTGGGTTATGTCATTATGTGTGTTAACCATCTATTGTTGTCTGTTGCTGTTGGTTCTCTGTCCAAAGGACTCTCTTCAGCATGTCTTGTAAGTTTGGTCTAGTTTTGATAAATTCCCTTAATTTCTATTTATCTGGAAATGTCCTAATTTCACCATCATTTCTGAGGGACAATATTGCTGGGTATATAATCCTTGGTTGGTAATTTTTTCTTTCAGGATTTTATATATATATCATCTCATTGCTTTATTGCCTGCATGGATTCTGCTCAGAAATCAGAGCTTAGTATTATTGGTTGCCCTTTGTAGGTAACATCTTGCTTTCCTCATACTGCTGTCATGATTCTTTCTCTATCTTTGGTTTTGGTGACTTTGATCATGGTATTTCCCTATGATTTTCTTTTGGGGTCTATCCTGTTTGTGATTCATTGAACTTCTTGAATGGATATCTTCTTGTCTTTCAAAATATAAGGAAAATTCTCTTCCAACAAATCTTTGACAATTTTCTCTCTGCTTTATTTGTCTCTTCCTGTTCTGCAATTTCTAAGACAAAACAAGTTATCCTTCTTGATGGCTGTTGTTGTTGTTGTTCAGTGCCATCGAGTCGTTTCCGACTCATAGTGACCCCATGCACAGCAGAACGAAACACTGCCCGATCCCGCACCAGCCCCACAATCCCTGCTATACTTGAGCCCATCAT
>NW_006921789.1:4215820-4218688 GCF_000298275.1 Orycteropus afer afer
ATCCAATTGGATACTGTTAAAATTAAAAATTTCTAATTAATATATATTTAGAAACCCAACGAACATGAAGAAAGAAATGAAGTGAGGTAGACAAATTTGTGCTCATTAAAATGCATAAAATGCAAGGGCTACATGTACAAAATTATACATATTTACCACAAGAAACTCCTTGAAATTTTATTAATGTGAATAATTATGACTAAAATATAACAATTTAAAAATATTTGTGATGGAACACAACATCTGAGTGTTTTAAAAGAAGGTATTTCACTTCATTTAATAAGTAAATTTGGAAAGAGTTTTATAATTCCAGCTAGTAATATTGCTCTATCAATTCACTTAGAATTTTTTAAAAATCCTATAACTCACTCTTTATAATTTTCAACCATTCAACTTATTCATCACTTGAAATTACCCAAAACTTATCACGTATATTATGAAAGTTTCTAGTACAGTATAGACTTCATCCTGAGACATCTGGAAGTAAAAAGCAAAGAAAGTGTGAGAAGAATAATGTTAAATATTTTGTTATGTTTTTTTTCTAAACAACAAAGTATACTAGTTAGGAATTCCATGAATATGGAAATAAAACTTCAGATGTATTGTGTGTTCAGTGGGAGCTCTGGTAGTGTAGTGCCTACCTAAGGCATTTGACCAGGACAAAGTGAGCAGTGGCAGGGATCCAGGTAAAGGGAGGGACCCAGGCCCCAGCCCCAAGTGGCAGGAAAGTGGGGGAGAGGAAAGAAAAGCCAGGGGGACCAGAACAAAGGAAGCAGTGGCAGGGATCCAGGTAAGAGGAGAGACCAAGGCCCCAACCCCAAGTGGCAGGAAAGCAGCAGGGATCCAGGTAAGGGGAGGGTGGAGAGGTTTCAAGCAGCTAAGGGAGACAAACTTGTCTGTCAATTTGTCATACTGTGATGGTGTGTTGCTGTGAGGCTTGAGGCTGTGCCCTGGGTGTTTCAAATGCCAGAAGCGTTGCACATGGTGCATAGGTTTCAGTGCAGCTTGCAGAATGAGACAGACTAGGAAGAAAGAAGAAGCCATCCACCTCTCAAAGAATTGGCCAAGAAAAACCTTATGAATAGCACAGAAACACTGTCTGTTACATTACTGCACAATTTTATGAATAGTCCACAATCATTGTCAGATACAGTGCAGGAGAATGTGTCTTTTAGGTCAGAAGTCTCTCAAAATATGACTGGGAAGGAGCTGCATCATCAGAGTAGAACCAACCTTACTGATACAGATAAAGTAAAGCTTTCGAGACCTCCATTTGCTAATGTGGCATGACTCAAATTGAGAAGAAACTGATAAAAACATCCATTAATAATAAGAACATGGAATGTATTAAGTATGAATCTAGGAAAATTGGAAGTTGTGAAAAATGAAATAGAATGCATAAAGATTGATATCCTAGGCACTAGTGAGCTGAAATGGACCAGTTCTGGCCATTTTGAATCAGACAACCATATGATCTACTATGTTGGAATGACAATTTGAAGAGGAATGGCATGGCATTCATCATCACAAAGGATGTTTCAAGATCTATCCTGAAGGACAGTGTTGTCAATGATAGGATAATATCCATTTGGCTACAAGGAAGACAAGTTAATATGACTATTATTCAAATCTATGCACCAGCTACCAAAGCCAAAGATGAGGAAATTGAAGATTTTTATCAACTTTTGCAGTCTGAAATTGACCAAACGTGCAATCAATATGTGCTGATTATCACTGGTGACTGGAATGCAAAAGTTGGAAATAAAAAGAATCACTGATAGTTAGAAAATTTGGCCTTTGTGTCAGAAATAATGCTGGAGATTGCATGATAGAATTTTGCAAGCCCAACAACTTATACATTGCAAATACCTTTTTTCAACAACAAAAATGGTGGCTATACACGTGGACTTTGCCAGATGGAATACACAGGAATCAGATTGACTACATCTGTGTCAAGAGGTGATAGAAAAGCTCAATATCTTCAGTCAAAACCAGACAAAGAGCTGATTGTGGAACAGACCACCAACTGTTCATGTTCAAGTTCAACTTACAGTTGAAAACAATTAAAACAAGTCCACAAGAGCCAAAATATGATCTTGATTATATCCCTCCTGAATTTAGACACCTTCTAAACAAAAGATTTGATGCATTGAACACCAATGACCAAAAACCAGAAGAATTGTGGGATGACATCAAGAACACCTCCATGAGGGAAGCAAGAGATCATTAAAAAGATGAGAAAAGAAGAAAAGACCAAAATGGACAACAGAAGAGAGTCTGAAACTTAGACTTGAGCAGAGAATAGCTAAAGCAAATGGAAGAAATGAATGATAAAAAGAGCTGAACAGAAGATTTCAAAGAGCAGCTTGAGCAGACAAAGTCAATTACTATAATGAAATGTACAAAGACCTAGAGTTAGAAAACCAAAAGGGAAGAACACTCAGCATTTCTCAGCTAAAAGAACTGAGGAAAAAAAATGTAAGCCTCAAGTTGCAATATTGAAAGATTCTATGGGCAATATATTAAATGATTCAGGAAACATCAAAGAAGATGGAAGTAATACACAGAGTCACTGTACCAAAAAGAATTGGTCAACGTTCATCCATTTCAGGAGGTGGCATATGATCAAGTACCAATGGTATTGAAGGAAGAAGTCAAACTGCCCTGAAGGAATTGGCAAAGAATAAATAAATAAATAAAAAGGCTCCCATAATTGATGGAATACCCATTGAGATGTTTCAACAAATGGATGCCATGCTGGAGGCACTTACTCAGCTATGCCAAGAGATTTGGAAGACAGCTACCTGGCCAACTGACTGGAAGAGATCCATATTTGTACCCATTCCAAACAAAGGTGATCCCACAGAA
>NW_006921789.1:4218793-4220040 GCF_000298275.1 Orycteropus afer afer
TAAAATCTTACTGAAGATAATTGAAAAGCGGTTGCAACAGTATATTGACAGATAACTTCCAGAGGTGCAAGCTGGATTCAGAAGAGGACATGGAACAAGGGATATAATTGCTGATGTCAGATGGATCTTGGCTCAAAGCAATGAGTACCAGAAACATGTTTACTTGTGTTTTATTGACTGTGCAGAAGCATTTGATTGTGTGGATCATAAAAAATTGTTAATAACATTGAGAAAAATGGTAATTCTAGAACACTTAATTGTACTCAAGAGGAACCTGTATATTGATCAGAAGGCTGTCATTTGAACAAAACAAGGGGACACTGCATGATTTAAAATCAAGAAGGGAGTGTGGCAGGGTTGTATCCTTTCACCATACTTATTCAATCTATATGCTGAGCAAACAGTCTGAGAATCTGGACTATATAAAGAAGAACGTGGCATCAAGATTGGAGGGAGAATCATTAAGAAGCTGTAATATGCTGACAACACAACTTTGCTTGCTGAAAGTGAGGATGACTTGAAGCGCTTACTGATGAAGATTGAAGAATACAGTTTGCAGTATGGATTACATCTCAATATAAAGAAAACAAAAATCCTTACAACTGGACCTATAAGCAGCATCATGATAAATGGAGAAAAGATTGAATTTGTCAAAGACTTCACATTGTTTGGTTCTACAATCGATGCCAATGGAAACAGCAGTCAGGATATCAGACGATGTATAGCACTGGGCAAGTCAGCTGCAAAAGACCTCTTTCAAGTGCTGAAGAGCAAAGATGTCTCCTTGAGGAATAAGGTCCATCTGACACAAGCCATGATTTTTTTCAATCGCCTTATATGCATGTCAGAGCTGGACAATGAATAAGGAAGACTGAAGAAGAGTTGATACTGTTGAGTTGTGGTGCTGGTGAAGAATGCTGAGAGTACCATAGTCTGCTAAAAGAACTAAAAAATCTGTCCTGGAGGAAGTGCAACTGGAATGCCCCTTGGAAGTGAGAATGGTCAAACTTCATGTCACGTATTTTGGTCAATATCATGTTTATTTTGGTCATGTAATCAGAAGGGTCCTGGAGGAAGTGCAGCCAGAATGCTCCTTGGAAGCAAGAATGGCCAGACTTTGTCTCACCTATTTTGGTCATGTTGTAAGAAGGGACCACTCCCTGGAGAAGGATGTCATGCTTGGTAGGGTGGAGGGTCGACGAAAGAGGGAGAGGCCTTCAATGAGATGGATTGATACGGTGGCTGCG
>NW_006921789.1:4223654-4224171 GCF_000298275.1 Orycteropus afer afer
CCTCAAGGATGTTTTCTGGGTCTGTATCCTGGTCTTTTTATCTGCCTTCTTTGTATGAATTGGGATAGTCAGTTGTCTCTGAGACTTTGTGATATCATTGTATTTTCATTTAATTGGTATTTAGGTATGCATTTCCCAAGACTTTTTTTCTTTATTTTGTTTTGATATATCTGTGTTAGCATGGTATTGTGTTCCTCTATTCTCTAGTTGGCTACACTTAGGCACTCACTACCTGTCTCTTGGTGGGTGTGATAAGAAATGAGAATGTGGGCACATATATCTGTAGATGATTGTAAAAAGTAGTTGAGGATGAGTCGGGCAGGTATTGGCAACTGTTTATTGTTGGTAAATTGGTGCAAAAGCAAGTAGTGGCCCTCACTCAGTGGATGGGAATGCAGGAGGTGTGGGATGGTTGGGTTGTTTAGAATGGTTATTGTCTCCAACTCAACTAGAGAAAAAATAGAAACAAGTGAGCAAAAAACACAAGAACACAAGCCACATAAACAAACAGGAACTA
>NW_006921789.1:4224336-4226197 GCF_000298275.1 Orycteropus afer afer
TGAAAGAATAGTAAAGAAGAAATGAGAAAACTTTAAAAGAAAAAAAATAGGGTAGTGATGAGAAGAACTGGAAAAAAAAAAGAAGGGAACAAGGAAAAGAAAAGAAAAAATGAAAAACAAGAACCAGGGAAGGGAAAGACAGAGGAACAAAATTAAAAGGAAGGAAATCAAACCAAACCAAACTCATTGCCGTTGAGTCGGATCCAAAACATAGAAACCCCTCTTTGGATTTCCGAGGCAGTATCACTACAGAAGTAGCTTGCCCAAACTTCCATCCAAGGAGTGGCTGTCGGGTTTGAACCACCAGCCTTCTGGTTAGAAGTCAAATGCCTTAGGCACTACACTTACCAGAAAAAAGAATGATTTGAAAATAAGCAAAACTGGGGGTGCAAGACAGAACACCCAGGGTCTTGCAGGGCACACAGACCAGGATGAATTTCCTGCCAGTCTAGAAGGTGGGTGGTGGTGGGGAATGGCAACACCACCATTAACCAATAGGCTTACAAGGGAAATATCGCATCTTTCTAGTCATCAGCTTCCAGTGCAGTTGCCCATGTTATCTTCAGCAAGCAGAGCCTATGCTTAGGTTGCTACCCAGATAGGAACACTGTTTGCAAATAATCAAAATTGCTGCACCCTCAGGACATCCGGTAGTCCACAGCTGTGTTTGTCTCCTTCTTTGCTGTTTTCCTTTCTAGTTGTCAGCCAACAGTGCACTTGTCCATGCAATACTTGGCAAGCATAGCTGATTCTTAGATTGCAGCCCAGATCGGAATGTCACTTGTAAATATGAAAATTGGCCTTGCTGTCAGGACAGCAGGAAGTCCACAGCTCACTGCTTTCATTCAGGTTCTTCTACTAGTTGGTATTTAATCCACTTCTTTATCCTCCCCTTCAAAGTTTAGGGTTCCTGGATTATATTCTGATTTCTCATTTCTTTGTTGCAGAGGATCTGTGTAGCTTGTCTGCCCATTTTGCCATCTTGTCACTTTTCCTTTTATTTTAATCATTTGAAAAATTAATTTGTGTATTGATGGACTAGAATATAATCCAAAAAGATGACCAATATGTGAATATACCAAAATACACTCAAAGTAGTCTTTATAGCTATTTGTTTCTTCTCTAGAGTTTGTTGAATACCTATCCCCCTCCTGAATTTCTCACTTCTAAATTATATGGCAAAATTTAGAGAACACCCTACCTATTAGAAAAGTTAATATCAGATAAACATAATAAAGCAGGTTAAGCTTTCAGAAACATAAATTTCAACACAAAAAGAAATAGTAGATAAGGGAAGAAGTCTACCATTGTAGCTCTTGTTCACTAATATATTCCAAATTGTTGTAAGTTTTAAAAACATTAAAAAAAGAAAATAATGTTGATAAAGTGTTATATACTATAAATTAAGATGTATTCTTTAACATGTGCAATTGAAAATTGGAAACTAATTATGTTGCATGTCAACAAAAGAACTTGATAATTTTGAAAAACATTGATTATAGTTTTATTTTTCTCTGTTGTCAAATATTTGGCATAGATATGAATCTTTATTAAATTGTATTAATAAAACTGGAATACCTGAAATAACCTGGTTTAATATATAGTTATACTATGAAAAAATGTATGTATGTATGTGTATATATTTATGTATGAATCCTTGGTGGCACAGTGCCTAAGGCATATAACTGCTAACCTGAAGGTTGGCATTTCAAAACCATCAGCTACTGTGCAGAAGGAAGATGAGGCAATCTACTTTCATAAAGACTTACCACCTTGGAAACCCAACAGGAGTCTCTGAACTGTAATTGGTTCAATTATATGATCTTACATATATATATAGAATATAATCCAAAAAGATGAC
>NW_006921789.1:4226638-4229855 GCF_000298275.1 Orycteropus afer afer
GATTAATATAAAGTTCAGCTGGGATCTGAACTGCTTAGAGAGTGCCCCAGATACTGGTGCATTATCAATGCCATCCTCCCAGTTTGAGCTAAAATGAAGATTTCACATATGAATATATCTTATTGGTAGTCAACACAACTTCTAAAGTTATCTAAAACATACTTAAATTATTATTGGCTGGTAAGAAAGGAAGCCATAGATATAGATGGAATATGAACATAGAAATTTGTGATGGTGTTCAGGGTTCAGAGACTCTATGTCTTAGGGAGAAGTTTGTATTCAAAAAATTAATTTTGATATCACAAATGAATGCTTCTTACAAGACATATTTAAAATTGAATAATTGAGGTTTATTATCATCTCTAGGGATTCCTCATCTGTGAAACTGGAATAATAATATCTTGTTAATCATAAGGTTTTTCACTGACCAGTTCTTTGAGAAGTGGATGGCCTCTTCCTTCTGCGTCTGTCTTAGTCTGGAAGCTCTACTGAAACCTGTTCACCATGGGTAATCCTACTGGCATTTGAAACACTGGTGGCATAGTCTCCAGCCTCAAAGCAACACACAAGCCACCACATTATGACAAACTGACAGACAAGTTTATCTCCCTTAGTTATTCCAAACCATTCTGATCACTCCCTGGTCTCCCCCGGCTGCTCCAAACAACCACCTGCCCTGTGCCCCTGGATCTCTTACCCAGCCTGCCCTGAGAGCTCTAAACATTCACCTGGCCTTAGCCCCCAGATGCTCAAAACCTGCTTCTTTGTTTTTGATGAAGATTAAATGAGTTAATACATATAGAACACCTAGAATAGGACTAAGCATGCCCTCACCTATCATGAGAAAAGCCATTGTCTTGTCTCTCAGATAATTGCAAAACCTTCTTGTCTGGTGTCCCTATTATTACCAAGCCTTCCAACAGTCTGTATCTGCAGAATTATTCTTTGAAATGTAAATTAGATTATGTTATTTGTCTACTTAAAATTTCCCTTGACTTCCTTCTGCTCATTCAGTAAAAGCCAAAGTCCTTTAAATGACCCACAAGGGACTCTGTGCCTATTTCCCTCTTATTTGGCCTCATTTCCTAACAATCTTTCCTCTGATTATCTCTTAGTGCAAATGATTAATCACTTGACTATTAGCCAAAAAGTTAATGGTTTGGACACATCCAGACATATCTTGGAAGCCAGGCCTAACTTTCTGGTCTGAAAGATCACAGCCTTGAAAATAATATGGAGCAATTCTACTCTTCACACAAGGGGAATCCATCAGGTGGAAGTGACTTGATGACAACTAACAACTCTTTTCCAGTTGTTCATCTTTACTTGTTTGCTCTGCCTCCAATGCTGTTGCTCTAGATGTACACATGACCGGCTCTATCACTTCTTTTAGGTCTTAGTTCACAGATCACTTTGTTTAAGAAGGTTTCTAAGATGAACCCCAAGTACTTCTTTTCTTATCCAACTTTCTTAGCTCTATAATCTAGCTTTATTTTCCTCTGTAACATTTGCCACTCCCTGGCAAGGGACACTTCTTGTACTTTTTATGATGTTATCTTCCCATATCAGATATCTTCTGGTTGACCTTCCAGAGACATTTACACCCTTCTCTGCCCTTCTTTTTGCTCCAGGAGGAGCATCTTGACTACTTCAAGAGTTCTGACATCTTGTTAGGTTTGATTAATAAGGAATTCTATATAAAAGAAGGAGCTCTGGTCACGTAGGCTAACCAGAAGGCTGGCAGTTCAAACCCACCAGCTACTCCTTGGAAGGAAAGTTGGGCAATCTACTTCCTTAGTGATACCGCCTTGGAAACCCAAGGAGGGGTTGACTCAATGGCACATAACAACAACAACAACAACAATATAAAAGAAGCAGAGAGAGAAGTGAAAAGTAAGGCTGACAGAGATCACTTTAGGCTGATTGTTTTCCTCCACTGAGGGTCATGTCTAAAGGATGATCTGCTCTACATCTGTGCTACTCAGAATGTGGTCCAAGTATCCATAGTATTGATGTCAACTGGGACCAGAGTAGATTCACAAACTCTCAGGCATTAACTCAATCCTGCTAATTAAGGTCAGCATTTTAACAAGATACCCAAGTGATTTCTACATATGTTAAAGTTTGAGAATTATTGCCTATGTAACTTTCTCTTACTGGGTTCTAGTAATTATTCTTGCTCTTTGAGTTTAGGGGCAGTAACAACTTCATTTTCAGACTTTGTCATTGCCACTTGTGATGTCCCTACATTGTTAATTAAATACTTCTCAATATTATCCTCATTGTCTATATGATTATTTGGATATTGGCTATTCCACTAGGTTATGAAGTCCACAACAGAGATTTATCTGTTACATTTACTCCTTTGTCTCTAGCCCTTTGAACACTTTGGTCCATTTTAGGTACTCGATATATTTTTTATTAGATTTAGCATATAAGTTATTGTTAGTTGTCTGGTTGACTCCAACCCCTGACAACCTTAAGTATAACAGAACAAAATGTTACTGGGTCTTACACAAATAGTTGTAAACAGTATGTACTATTTTGGATGACATATAAAATTGATAAATTTATTAAATA
The DNA here is from genome assembly GCF_000298275.1 of Orycteropus afer afer. Lineage (NCBI taxonomy): Eukaryota > Metazoa > Chordata > Mammalia > Tubulidentata > Orycteropodidae > Orycteropus > Orycteropus afer. Next base: position 4,229,219 of record NW_006921789.1, read on the forward strand.
ACAAGGATAAATAAATTTTGAAATTAAAATAGACTTTGTCTCATGTGAACTGCAGTTAGCACAATGGACAGAGTCTGAATTCTCTCCCTTGAAAAAAATAAACACAATAATAAATAAATAATTAAAAAATAGAAATAAATTGCTTCATATACTATCTGAAAGTCCTGGATTCAACATAAAACAATGTTGATTTTAATCAGTACCTTAGCGCAAAGAAAAGGAAATCACCAGGGACTAAAGACAAAGAGGCTGGAAACTAATACTGTGAACTAACACTGAATTTGTGACTGATTCTGAACCTCGATTTGTACAGCTGTATGAGGAAAGCAGACACATTCTTGGGCCATATAGGGCGTGGATTTTGTAGTTGAGATGGTCAACTAAACCCAAGACCATCAGTACAAGAGATGAGTAAAAATATTCCACCTGTCATCACAGATAAATAACAAGGAAAATTATCTCTCTCAGTTTTGGTTATATGAAGAAGTAAAAAGCCTCCCTTGAAAATTCAGAGACATATTCTTACTTGAGTTTGTGATTCAAATATGTAATGTCAATATGGAGGAGGTAACCACCATACAGGGAAAAATAAAGTAAGGAATAGGCAGACAAGCTACACAGACCCTTCTCAACAAAA
>NW_006921789.1:4230893-4232613 GCF_000298275.1 Orycteropus afer afer
TAAGCTCTGATTTCTCAGCAGAAACCATGCAAATGAGAAGTCAATGGGCTGGTATATATAAAACCCTGAAAGAAAACAATTTCCAACCAAGAATTATATATCTGGCAAAATTGTCCCTCAGATATGATGGTGAAATTAGGACATGTACGGATAAACAGAAATTAAAGGAATGTGTTAAAACCAGACCAACCTTACAAGAGATGCTACAAGGAACCCTTTGGACAGAGAACCAACAACAGCAAACAACAACTGACTATTAACACACATGATGACATAACCCAGAAACCAACCCAGCTATGGAAGTGTCCAAAGTAAATAAGCCTACAAGATTGTAAACAGGGAACCAGAGACATCAATTGGTAAATGAGGACAACTACAAACCAAAAAGAGGGGAAAAAAAATGCATATTTACCTAACTTCTAAATGATGAGGAAGTCAAGACAAGGGCAAGATAGAACAACAGTTCTAAACTTGGGAAGAAAGCTATAATTCGTAGCGTAATCTCAAAGAAAAACGATAAACCTTCACATTAAAATAAAAAAGAGGGCAAGCAAAAATATTTAGCAAGTACTAAAACAATAGCAACAAAGGAAGCGATAACATGATTCATAAACAAAATGAGCTCAGCACAGAAAATTATATGGAACAAATAAATCAATAACACCATGAAAAAACACATAAAAAATAACAGCAACAAATTCATACTTGTTCATAATTGCACTGAATGTCAAAGGATTAAATGCACCACTCAAAAGAAGGAGAATTGCAGACTGGATAAGAAAACATAACCCCTCAATATGCTTCTACAAGAGATACACCATAGAGACAAAGACAAAAATAGACTAAAAATCAAAGGTTGGAAAAAGATATATCAAACAAATGGCAACCATAAAAGAGCAAGTGTGGCAATATTAATTTCTAATAAAATTGGCTTTATGACAAAAACCATCATAAGAGACAAGGAAAGACATTATATAATGATTAAAAGATTAATTTAACAAGAGGACATAGCCATAATAAATATCTATGGACTCACTGAAAGACCCCAAAAATACATAAGTAAGACATTAACAGAATTGAAAAAACAAACAGATGACTCCACAGGCATAGTAGGAGACTTTAACACACCACTTTTAATCAAAGATAAAACAACTGGAAAGAAACTCAACAAAGACAAAAGAGAACTAAAGGATACCATCTACCACCAACTTGACTTTATAGACTTCTACAGAGCACTTCACCCAACAACAGCACAACATACATTCTTTTCCAGTGTACATGGAACATTCTCCAGGATTGACCATATGTTAAGACACAAAGTAAGCCTTAGCAAAGTTAAAAACATTGATATACTACAAAGTGTCTTCTCAGATCACAGTGCCATAAATTTAGAAATCAACAATTGGAAGATGAACAGAAAAAGAGCAAACACATGAAAAATGAATAACACCCTCCTTGAAAATGACTGAGTAATAGAAGAAATAAAAAATGAAATTGAAAAATTCCTTGACTCAAAGGAGAATAAAAACACAATATACCAGAATCTGTGGGACACAGCAAAAACAGTGATCAGAGCAATAAATGCACACATCAAAAAAGAAGAAAGAGCCAAAATCAACACTTTAAACCAACATGTCCAACAATTAGAAAAAGAACAGCAAGAAAAGCCTACAGTCACCAGAAAAAAAGGAAATAATAAAGATTCAAGTAGAAATCAATG
>NW_006921789.1:4232713-4233663 GCF_000298275.1 Orycteropus afer afer
AACTCTGAGCTTTGAAAGGAAAGATACAGAAGTAGATTAAACAACAATTATCAAAAGAACCTGGATGAAAACAGTGAGTGAAGAGACAAATGGAGCTGTGGACTGTCAGATGTCCTGATGGCACTGACAGCCTCAATATTTCCAGCTGGTGTTAAGACCTGAGAATTAACCTAAAAATCATCCCTGCTCACCAAGGGCTGTTTGGACTACTGCACAGGTAGCTGATGACCAAAAAAGGAAACAGCAAAGAAGGAGACAGACTTCTGGCTCTCCAGAGGGTGCAGCCATTTTGAATGCTTACAAGTTGCTGGCATTTTGGATATTTAAAGTGACAGCATTCTTGTCCAGATTCCTGGAACCTAAGAATAAGCTCTACTTGCCAAAGACAGCACAGACATATGGGAGGCTGACAACAAGAAAGAGGCAGGTGGTGAGTGTAGAAGTGCTGTGAACTAGCAAATAGAGGAGTTCAGTACCCTGCTTTCTCAGGTATATCAAAACAAAAAGAAAGAGAAAATGTTGGGCATATCACTCCAACATATAATCACCAATTAAATATAAACACAAAAATGTCACAATATCTCAGAGACAACAAATGATCACAGTCCACATAAAGAAGCAGGAAAAAGTAGTAGAAACAATGGACCAGGATACAGACCCAAAACACATCCCTGAGGAAGAAGCAGCATTGGAACTCTCTGATAAGGAATTAAAAAAAATTATATTTAGATATCTTCAAAGGATTGAGAGCTACATCAAGGAAAACATTGACAAGATTGAGAAAAACACAGAGAAAACTCTAGAATGATTTCAGAAGACAATACAAGAACTAAATGAAAAATTATAAATGGTACACAATTTACAGATAGAAAACCAGAAGATTAATACTAAATCCTCAGAAATAGATAGCACATTGAATGGACCAAAGAGTAGAATTGAATCAGAGGAAG
>NW_006921789.1:4235893-4242587 GCF_000298275.1 Orycteropus afer afer
TAGAAAAATACTACTTACCTAAATTAACACAAACTGAGGTAGAAAATTTGAAGAGACTCATAACAAAACAAGAAATTGAACAGGTCGTTAAAAAAATTATCAACAAAAAAAGTGCATGGTTTCACTGGAGAATTCTACCAAACATTCAGAGAAGAACTGACACCAATGCCACTCAAACTATTCCAAAACATACAAAAGGATGAAATCTTTTCAAATTCATTTTATGAAGCAAGCATAACTTTGATACCAAAGCCAGGCAAAGACATCACTAAAAAGGAAAACTACAGACCAATATCCCTCATGAGTATAGATCCAAAAATCTTCAACAAAATCCTAGGCAATAGACTCCAACTATGTATCAAAAAATAATAATAATAATACCTTATGACCAAGTGGGGTTCATACCAAGTATGCAAGGATGGTTCAACATCAATGCCATCCACCACATAAATAAAACAAAGGAAAAGAACCATGTGATCATATCAATTGATGTACAAAAGGCATTTGATAAAATTCAGGACCCATTCCTGATAAAAGTTCTCAGAAAAATAGGAAAAGAAGGGAAATTCCTCAATATAATAAAGGGCATACATGCAAAACCAACAGACAACATTATCCTTAATGGAGAGAGACTGAAACCATTCCTCTTGGGAATAGGAACCAGACAAGTTTGCCTTCTACCACTTCTATTTAACATTGTATTGGAAGTCCTAGCCAGGCTGATAAAGCAAGAAAGGGAAATCAAAGGCATCCAAGTTGGTAAGGAAGAAGTATACTACCCCCATTTGCTGATGATATGATTCTACACATAAAAAACCCAAAACACTTAGCAAATAAACTACTGGAACTAATTGAGAAATTTAGCATACTGTAGGTTATATTCCTCTTCACCAGCAAAGAGACTGCTGAAAAAGAAATAAGGAAATCAATACCTTTTGCAATAACTTCCAACAAAATAAACTATTTGGGAATAAATTTCTCTAAGCACACAAAAGACCTGTACAAAGAAAAATACAAAACAATACTTCAAGAAACCATAAGAGACCTGCATAAATGGGAGAACACACCATACTTGTGGATAGGAAGATTGAACATTGTGAAAATGTCAGTATTACCCAAAGCCATCTATCCATTCAATGCAATCCCAATCCAGATCCCATCTACATTCTTTAAAGATATGGAAAAACCAACCACTAATTTTATATGAAAAGGAAAGAGAGCTCAGATAAGCAAAGCACTATTGAAAAAGAACAAAGTAGGAGATTTCACATTCCCGGATCTCAAAACCTACTCTACAGCCATGATAGTCAAAACAGCCTGGTATTGGTACAACAGATATACAGACTGGTCAAACAGAATTGAGATTCCAGGAATTGATCCATCAACCTAAGGTCAGCTGATTTTTGACAAAGGGCTAAAATCCATTACATGGGGAAGAAATGGTCTCATTAACAAATGGTGTGGCAAAACTGGATATTCATCTGCAGAATAATAAAACAAGATCAGTATCTCACACCATACAGCAAAACTAACTTCAGATGGATCAAAGACTTAAATGTGAAACCAAAAACTATAAAGTTTCTCAAGGAAAAACTAGGGGCAAATTTAGGGCCCTAATTTATGACATAAATAGACTGTAAAGCAAAACCCAAAATGCACAAACAGCAGAAGACAAACTAGATGAATGGGACCTTCTAAAAATTAAATATTTATGTTCTTCCAAAGACTTCTCCAATAGAGCTAAAAGAGAACCTTCAGATTTGGAAAAAATATTTGGCAATGACATATCTGACAAGGGACTTATCTCTAGAATTTATAGAAAATTCCAACACCTCAACAACAAAAAGACAAATAATCCAATTCAAAAATGGGCAGAAGACATGAATAGACACTTCACCAAATAGGATATTGAGGCAGCCAACAAACACATGAAGCCATTTAATGGTTTAACCAAACCAAACCAAACTGACTGCCATCGAGTCAATTCTGATTCATAGTGACCCCCTCTGAGTTTCTGAGATGGTAAATCTTTACTGAAATAGAGTGCCCAATCTTCCTTTCATGGAGTGGCTGGTGGATTTGGACTGCCAACCTTCAAGTTAGCAGTCAAATGTCTTGGACATTATTCTTCCAGAGCTTGAGGCAAATCAAAACAAAAATGAGATACCATGTAGCCTCAGAACTAATAGCAAAGTTCAACAAGACAGAAAATAACAAATCTTGGTGAGGATGCTGAGAGAATGGGACTCTCATACAATGCTGGTGGGACTGTCAAATGATACAACCACTGTGCAAAGCAGTATGGTGATTCCTAAAAAATTTAGAATTAGAAATAACATTTGACTCAGCAATACCATTGCTAGGTATATATCCTAAACAAGTGAGAGGCAGGATAAGAACAGATATATGCAATCCATGTTCATTACAGCACTATTTACAATAGCAAAAAGATGGAGACAAGCTAGGTGCCCATCAACAGAAGAATGGATAACCAAACAATGGTAAATACACACAATGGAATACGATGCAACCCTGAAGAATAATGTAGAATCTGCAAAATACTACAGAACATGGATGAATTTGGAGGACATTATGCTAAGTGAAATATGTCAATCACAAAAGGACAAATATTGTATTAGTAAATTACTGTAAAAAGCCAAGGAAAGGTTTATATATGGAAGGAAACTTTCTTTGTTGGTTACCAGGGGTGGGAGGGGTAAGGAGAGAGCACTGAAAAAAAAAATGAAAAATACAAAAACAAAAACTAAACTGAAAACTCAGTGGTTATGATCCACATCAGAATAAATATATCAGAAAAGAAATTTTTGACTAGGAAAACAGAAGCAAAGAACAGAGATGTAAAATATGAGAGAAAAATGCATGACATTTACATATATTTATATAATATATGATGGATTGAATAAATAGTTCTAAAATACATTTAATTTGTATACTGTAATATATCATTGAAAAGATGTCAGTGAGTCACTATTCGAAGAGATAATTTTGGGAATTTTTCAATATGATGAAAAATGAGGATCTTTAGATTCAAGAAACTCAGTAAATCCCAATCTAAGTAAATAAAAATTCATCTTTACACTATCATTCACAACAAATATCAAAGAAATATGTTTTATTAACACACAATTTAGATAATTTCCTGCTTTTTTCTGAAAGCTTTAATATTTTTGTTTCATATTTAGATCTCTGATTTTTATGTAAGATATGTGGTAGGTGTCAAAATTTGGGGGGCTTTAATGTGATACCCAATTGACTATGTGACACTGACTAAAAGTACTATTCTTTCCTACTGTACTGCAGAATAATTAATTAGCCATAGATCAGGAGACCATTTATTTATTTGTGGGTCTATTCTGGATCTTCTGTTAAATTGACCTATGTGTTTGTCATTGTGCCAGTACTACAGTGCCTTAATCACTATAGTTTAAAATAAACCTAAATATTCAAGTTTTGTTTTTCTCCAAGTTTGCCTTAGTTATTCTTGACCATTTTTATACATACATACATACATACATGCATGCATACATATACACATACACACACACACATATGAAACTCATTGCCATCGAGTTGAGTCTGACCCATAGCGACCTGTCCTTGAGTTTCTGAGGTGATACCACTACGGAAGTAGATTCTCCAACCTTCCTTCTGAGGAGTGGCTGGTGGGTTTGAACTGCCAGCCTTCTGGTTAGCAGTCAAGTGCCTTAAACACTATACTACCAGGGCTCCCATATGGATATATATATATAATTCCCCCACCACCACTACCACTCACCTATCAATTTATTGTAATGCGATAGCTTGACTGTCATTGTGATGCTGGCTGGAAACTATGCCAACAATATTTCAAATACCAGTAGGGACTCACATTGTGGATACGTTTCACCAGAGTTGCAGTCTAAAACAGACTAGGAAGAATCATGTGGCCAGGTCCACTTCTGAAGTAACTGGTCACTGAAAACCTCATAATTAGCAGTGAAACATTGTCTGATATAGTGCTGGGTGATAAGCCACTCAGGATGAAAGGCTCTTATAATACTACTGGAGAATAGTTGCCTCCTCAAAGCAGAGTTGACCTTAATGACATTGATGGACTAAAGCTTTTGGGACCTTCATTTGCTGATGTAGTATGACTCAAAATGAGAAGAAACAGCTACAAGCACCCATTAATAATCAGAATGTGGAATGCATGATGTATGAATCTAGGAAAACTGGAAGTTGGCAAAAATAAAATGGAATGACAAAAATCAGTATCCTAGGCATTAGTGAGCTAAAATGGGCTAGTGTTGACCATTTTGATTTGGACAATCATGTGGTGTACTATGTTTGCAATGATGAATTAAAGAGGAATGACATTATATCCATCATCATAAAGAACATTTCAAGATCCATCCTGAAGTACAATACTGTGAGTGATAGGATAATATCCATACACCTATAAGAAAGAACAGTTAATACTACTATTATGCCTTCATATGCACCAAAGACAAATGCCAAAGATGAAGAAATTGAAGATTTTTACCAACTTCTGCAGTCTGAAATTGACCAAAAATGCAATCAAAATATATTGATAATTACTGATGGTTGGAATACTAAACTTGGTAACATAGAAGCACGAGCAGTTGGAAAATATGGCCTTGAAGAGAAAAATGATATCAGAGATCACATGATAGAATTTTTTCCAACCAACTTATTCATTCAAATACCATTTTTCAACATTATAAATGGCAACTATATACACATGGACCTCACTAGATAGAATACACAGGAATCAAATCAATTATATCTGTAGAAAGAGACAATGGAGAAGCTGAATATCATCAGTCACAACAAGCCAGGGGACAACTGTGAAATTGATCATCAATTACTCATATGCAAATTTAAGTTGAAACCAAAGAAAACTTTAAAAGTCCATGGAAGCCCAAATATAAACTTGAATATATCCCACCTGAATTTAGAGACCATCTGAAGAACAGATCTGTTGTACTGAACACAGTAAACAGAAGACTAGAGGAGTTGTGGTATGAGATCAACATCATACATGAAAAAAGTAAAAGATTAAAAAGACAGGAAAAGGAAGAGAAGACCAAAATTGACGTCAGAAGAGACTCTGAAACTTTCTCTTGAATGGACAGTAGCTGAAGTCAATAGAAGAAATAATGAAGTTAAATACCTGAACAGATGATTTAAAAGAGTAGCTTGAGAAGACAAAGTAAAGTATTGTAATGAAATGTGCAAAGACATGGAGTTGTAAAATCAAAGGAGAAGAACATGCTAGGCAGTTCTCAAGCTAAAAAAAATATAAAAATACTGAAGAAAAGAAATTGAAGCCACGGGTTGCAATGTTGAAGGATCCTATGGGCAAAATATTGAATGCTGTAGGAAGCATCAAAGAAGATGGAAGGAATACACAGTCATTGTATCTGAAAGTATTGGTTGTCATTCAACCATTTCAGGAGGTAGCATATGATTAAGAACCAGTGGTAATGAAGGAAGAATCTAAGCTGCACTAAAGGAATTGGTGAAAAACAAGGCTCCAGGAATTGACAGAATACCATTGAGATGTTTCAACAATTGGATGCAGCATTGGAGGTGCTAGCTCATTAATGCCAAAAATTTGGAAGAGAACACCTTAGCCAACTGACTGTGAGAGATCCATATGTGTGTCCATTCCAAACAAAGCTATCTGAGAGAATGAAGAAATAACATAATAATATTATTAATATCACACATGAGTAAAATTTTGCTAAAGATTATTCAAAAATGATTGCAGCAGTACATAAACAGGGAACTTCCAGAAATTCAACCAGACTCTGAAGAGAATATGGAATGATACATATCATCTCTCATGTCAGATGGATCTTACACACTGCCGTCAAGTTGAACGACTCATAGTGACCCCTCCTTGTGTTTCTGAGGTGGTATCCCTATGGAAGTAGATTGCCCAACCTTTCTTCTGAGGAGTGGCTGGTGAGTTTGAACCACCATTCTTTCGATTAGCAGTCAAATGCCTTAGGCACTACGCCACCAGAACTCCTAGCTAGATCTTGGGTAAATGCAAACAATACCAGAAAGACGTTTATCTCTGTTTTATTGACTATGGAAATGTATTTGACTGTGTGGACCTTAACAAATTATGGATAACATTGGTAAGAATGGGGATTCCAGAACACTTTATTGTGCTCATGAAGAATCTGGTAGTTGAAGAAGCAGTGATTCAAACATAAGAGGATACCGTGTTGTTTAAAATCAGGAAAGATGTGCATAAGGGTTGTATCCTTTCACTATATTTACTTAATATGCTGAGCAAATAATCTGAGAAGCTAGACTATATGAACAACATGGCATCAGGATTGGAAGAAGACTCATTAACAACCTACCATATGTAGATGACACAACCTTACTTGCTGAAAGTGAACAAGACTTGACGCACTTTCTGATGGAGGCCAAAGACTACAGACTTCAGTATTGATTACAAGTCAACATGAAGAAAACAAAAATCCTTACAACTGAACCAATAAGCAACATGATAAATAGATAAAAGATTGAAATCATCAAGGATTTCATTTTACTTGTATCCACAATTAACACCCATGGAAGCAGCAGTCAAGAAATCAGAGGATGAAACTTGTACAAAGACAACTACAAAGGCTACTTCAAGAAACCATAAGAG
>NW_006921789.1:4243125-4246274 GCF_000298275.1 Orycteropus afer afer
TCCTCGGAAGGAAGGTTGGGCAATCCTACTTCCGTAGTGATACTGCCTCGGAAACCCAAGGAGGGGTCGCTATGAGTCGGGGCCGACTCGACGGCATATAACAACAACAAATATATGGCAAAAGTAGACTCTCAAGCATAACTCAAAATGCACAGACAGCAGAAGATAAACTAGATGAATAGGACCTTTTAAAAATTAAATTTTTATGTGCTTCCAAAGACTTCTCCAAAAGAGTCAAAAGAGAACCTATAGATTGGGAAAAAAAAAATATATTTGGCTATGACATACCTGACAAGAGACTTCTCTCTAAACTTTATAGAAAACTCCAACACCTCAACAACAAAAAGACAAATAATTGAATTTAAAAATGTGCAGAAGACATGAATAGACACTTCACCAAAGACGATATTCAGGTGGCCAACAAACACATGAAGAAATGTTCACAATCATTAGCCATTAGAAAGATGCAAAACAAAACAACAATGAGATATCATCTTGCCCCAGCACTACTAGCAAAGTTCAACAAAACAGAGAATAACAAATGCTGGTGAGGATGTGGAGAAATTGGGACTCTCATACACTGCTGGTAAGACTGTTAAATGATACAACCACTGTGGGAAGCAGTATGGTGATTCCTTAAAAAGTTGGAATTAGAAATACCATTTGACCCAGCAATTCCATTACTAGGTATATATCTGTTTTGGTTACCTCTAGTGCCACTCTGACAGGACTATACCACAAATGGGATGGCTTTAACAAACAGAAGTTTATCGTCTTGACAGTTTGGAGGCTTTAAGTCCAATTTCAAAGTGCCAGACTCTAGAGGCTAGGTAAAACCCCTTCATCTTGGGCTTCAGCTCTGCCTCCTGCTCCCTGCCCACTAAGCTGGAGGCTTTTTGTCACTCAGACAGTTGCTGGCTGCTGAGGCTGACAAACCCAAGGTTGACTAGTACAAAGGCACAAGTCTCAATGTTACCAAACAACACAGCAGGCCACTGATTCAAGTCCATTAAAAGTCCCAGGATCAGCAGAGCATGGCAGGCTGCTGACCAGCAACTTGGCTACATGCAGGGTTCAAGCATGACAAAAAGCTGGAGACAAAGCCCAAAGCTTCTCTTTATATACAGGAAGCAGACCACATCCCTAAAGCAGCTATTCAGCTACTCATAGCAGATTCCACCATGGAGTTGATTACCAGTCTCACTCTGGGGAATAACTATATCCAGACACTCAGCCACTCAACAAGGCCCAGCCAAATTGACATATGACCTTAACTAACACAATATCCTAAAGAAGTGAGAAGCAGAACAAGAACAGACATATGTATACCCATGTTCATCCCGGAACTATTTAGAATAGCCAAAAGATGGAAACTACTTAGGTGCCTATCAACTGAAGAACAGGTAACCAAACTATGGTACATACACACAGTGGAATAAAGACAAATATCTCAATCCAATCCCAATCCAGATCCCATCAACATTGTTTAAGGATATGGAAAAAACAATCATTAATTTTATACGGAAAGGAAAGAGATCTGCTGTGTTGTTTGGTAACATTGGGACTGTGCCTTTGTACTTGTCGACCTTGGGTATGTCAGCCTCAGCAGCCAGCAGCTGTCTGAGTGACAAAAAGCCTCTAGCTTCAGTGGGAAGGGAGCAGGAGCAGAGCTGAAGCCCAAGGTGGAGGGGTTCTCACCCAGTCCCTAGGGTCTGGCACTTTGATCTTGGACTTAAAGCCTCCAAACCATCAAGATAATAAACTCCTGTTTGTTAAAGCCATCCTATTTGTGATATAGTCCTGCCAGAGCAGCACTAGAGGTAACAAAATAGGTAGAGACAAGTACTGATTGGGTGAAGAGAAGGGCAATATATCAAATGTGAGTTATCAACATGGTGGCATTGAGGAAGAGGAAGATATAGAAAGGTACATGGGAGGTACAGACAACAAAGATGAACCCTTTTGCACATACAGTACTGCATTGTCAATGAAGGCAAACATTGATCTACTGGTGGATAGACGGATGGACAGGCTGAATGATCAGGTATGTCTATGCAGGGGGGAGTGTGCCCATGACCATGTATAGGGTTGGCAGACAATGTTCCTACAAGTATATTTGTATGTTCTGTAAGAATTCCCAGGTATATAGTAGAGCTGACAAGGGACAAGTTTGTAGTCACTTATTGGCCATAGTCAGCTACCCAGGAGTGCATAGTTGGACCTGTGGGCTCAGCCCCATTGTCGCAGGGGACATCAAGCTCCATTAGCATAACATACTACACAAAATACATGTTGTCAGAAGGGACCATTCCTTGGAGAAGGATGTCATGCTTGGTAGGGTGGAGGGTCGACGAAAGTAGGGGGAGGCCTTCAATGAGATGGATTGACATGGTGGCTGTGATGATGGGCTCAAGTGTAGGAGGGATCATGGAGCTGGCGTGGGATCGGGCAGTGTTTCATTCTGCTGTGCATGGGGTTGCTATGTGTCGGAAATGACTCGACGGCACTTAACAACAACAACAACAAGTACACAAAAACATTGTTCCACATCCTACTTTGGCGAGCAGCGACTAGAATCTTAAAAGCTTGCAAGCAGCCATCTAGATGCAACTATGGGTCTCTCCTCAACCAGAGCAAAGAAGAATGAAGAAAACCAAAGATGCATGGAAACAATTACTCCAAGTGACTGGTACCCCATGTGATGAAAATGCAAATTAAAACAATATGACAAAGGACTTCTAGTTTCCTTGAGGATGGAGAAAGCTACAACAAGTATTTCTTCCACCTTGTTGAAAACACCAACAAATTAGTAAATGGATTATCTGCAAAAGTCACTCTCCATGACCCCATTACAGACTTGAGGTCACGGGACCCTGCATTAAAAGGAAATTTAAGCAGATACAGGCACGTCTATGGAGAGGCACGACATCCATAAATGCTTTCCTGGGACAAATGTCAGACACCACACAAGCCAGGAAGAAATAGCCAACTAAAATAATGAAGAGCTAAAAGATCAGTGTGAAGTAATCTGAGAATTTACAACTACTGGGAGCCATATATATAAAGAACATTTGTACTCACTTGCAAATTTTTCATCAGGGGCTCCTCAGGCACTCTTTTTTTTTTTTTTTATTAGGATTTGGGTGAAG
>NW_006921789.1:4252668-4272701 GCF_000298275.1 Orycteropus afer afer
AAAAAAAAAAATCAGTGGAGGACAAGGCAGGGCACACAGGCTCCGTCTGAGCACACAGACTGTGATGGAGTTCCTGTGGGCCCAGAAGATAGGTGAGAGTGGGGGATGGCCGTACCTCTGTTCACAAAGTGGGTGTGGGGTATAAGAGTAACAAGAAGAATGTGGTACCTTTTCAGTGTTGCAGGTCCAGAGTGACCTTGGGGTTGCTGGAAAGCAGAACATGTTCTTAAGCCCCAAGAATCTGCCTGCATGCTGTCTCTTTAAATATCCAAAATAGTCAAGCCACTTTTAAACCTTCAAAATGGAGGCATCCTCCAGACTGGCAAAAGTCCACAGGTCAGCCCGCCTTTCTCTTCACCTCTCCGTTTATTCCCCAGCCACCAGAACATTTCTCTGTGCAGTCCCTGGCTGTCAGTGCTGATTTTTAGGTTAATTCTTAGGTCCTACCACTGCTTAGGAATCTCCAATCTGTCTGTGCCATCAGAATCGCTCACGATCACTGCCAGACCGCAGCTCCGTATGTCTCCTTTTTTGGTATTTTCACGCAAATTCTTTTGCTAGTTGTGGTTCAGTCCATTTCTATACCCTCCCCTTCAAGCCTCAGGGGTCCAAGATTATCTTCTGTGTCTGTGTTAATTGGTTTCCCTTTTCTTTGTTGAAGAGGGTCTGTGCAATCCTTCTGCCTGGTCCGCCATCTTGCCTCCTCGGGCACTCTTAAGAAAGATTGGGGGCATTGCAGGAGACTTGAGAATCTCTTTTGGATCTAGGAGCGGGAAACAGCATCCCTTATGGAACCAGGGAAAGGAAACAGCAGCCACTGCAGGAATGTTAAAAAAAAGTTACTCAGGTTCTTTTTCCTTCTCTCCTCTATGAGTCAAAAGCATTAAGCCACTGAGTAGATGGAAACAGTAATGAACTCTCTTCCCATGAGCGAGGGGCAAGAAAATAACCTGGGCCTAGACCTTCGAAGAACACTTACCGTGGAAAGAGAGGTCACCACTTATGAAATTCAGGGACACAGCACCTGCCTAATACTGAGACTGAAATAGAGCAACTGAGAAAACTCTTCACCCACCACCACTGTGATAGCAAGAATACAGTAATGAATCAAAGCAGGCTACTGATGTAAGAGACACAAGAATATAGAGACATACTATGCAGGGCTCGGTTTCAAAGAGAAGACAAAGTTGAGAAGGCAAAGTGAAACATACATTGAGAAAAACCTTCTGACAATTGAGGCTTCAATCTAAACACAGGTTATTCTAGAACCGAGAATGTGGTGCAGTGAGAGTAAGCAGAGCAATAAAATAACCTAAAACTAGTTTAGGTCCTAACTACAGTGATTTAATTTCTCGTACTACATACAGAGTCAACAACAATAAAAGTCATGTCCATTTCTAATCATAAATGTTTTTGTTGTTGGTAGTTGCCATTGAGACAGATCTGACCCATATCAACCTTATGTATAACAGAAGGAAACATTGCCTGGTCCTGCTCCATCTTCATGACTGTTGGTATATTTTAGTCCATTGTTGCAGCTATTGTGTTAGTCCATCTCATGGCCAGTTTTCCTTATGTTGTCTGACCCTCTGCTTTACTAATCATGATGTCATTTTCTAGCAACTGTCTTTCCTGATGATATGCCCAAAGTAAGTGAGACAATGTCTCAGCATTTTCATTTCTAAGGAGCATAACTGGTTATATTTCCTCCAAGACCAATTTGTTCTTTCTTCTGTCAATCAATGGTGTATCCAATATTCTTTAACTACACCACAATTTGAATGTGTAATTCTTCTTCTGTCTTCCTTCTAAGCATAAATACTATTTACCTCAGTCTCTAGAGTTCTACTCAAGGTGTTAAACCTTTAACCAGAAATGACACGATACACACACACACACACACACAGAGACAAAGTAAGAACCAAAAGAATTAGCACACTTTTAAGGCACAAAGAAATCTGCACGGATTCAGATATGATGCAGGAATTAAAATAACAATGAATAATATGCTAAATATATTTGTGGAAATGTTGAACATAATGTTTAAACAAATGTGAAATTTTAGCAGATAGATGGACAGTAAGAGAAAAAAGTATCAAGGTCAAATATTAGAAATTAGAAAAAATAGTGACAGATTTTTTTAAGAAAATCATTGACTGGCTCAATGATTAGTAGGCTCAATATAATCACGAAAAAAAGTCAGTGAACTTGATGTCTACGTAATGGAAATTACCCATACTGAAAACAAACAGAAGAAAAAAAAAAGTGGGAAAATAACCTTGAACAAATAAATGATGAACGCTTCCACCTTCAGAAACTAGATAAAAAGAAAACAAAAATTAAATCCAAACACAGTGTTTTTAGGTGCACATGAGTTGGTTTCTCCCCACAGCAAACCTACTTACAACAGAATGAAACACTGCCTGATCCTGCACCGTCCCCACAACCATGGTTATGCATGAGCCCTTTGTTGTAGCCACTTGTCAATCCACCTCATTGAGGGTCTTCCTCTTTTTTGTTGACCTTCTACTTTACCAAGTATTTTATCCTTGTCTAGGGACTGGTCCCTTCTGATAACATGACCAAAGTATGAGAGATGAAGTCTGGCCATTCTCCCTTCTAAGAAGCATTCTGGTTCTACTTCTTCCAAGATATATTTGTTTGTTCTTCTGGCAGTCCGCGGCATATTCAATATTATTTGCCAACAGCACAATTCAAATGCATCAACTCTTCTGGGGTCTTCCTTATTTATTGTCCAGCTTTCACATGGAGATGAGGCTACTGAAAAGACTATGGCCAGGGTCAGGAATATCTTAGTCTTCAAGGTGATAACTTTGGTCTTTAACACTGTGAAGAGGTCATTTGCAGCAGAATTGCCCAGTGTAAACATTGTTTGATTTCTTGACTGCTGCTTCCATGGGTGTTAATTATGGATACAAGTAAAACAAAATCCTTGACAATGTCGAACTTTTCTCTATTTACCATAAAGTTGCTTATTAGTCCAGGTGTGGGGATTTTTGTTTCCTTCATTCTCAGATGTAATCCAAACTGAAAGCTATAGTTGTTAACCTCCATCAGAAAGTGCTTCAAGTCTTCTTTACTTTCTGTAAGCAAAGTTGTGTCATATTAGTGTGTATAGCAGGTTGTTAACGAGTCTTATGGATACAGCCCTGATGCATACATTTCCTGATTTTAAACCGTGCAGTGTTCCCTTGTTCTATTCTACTACTGCATCTTGGTCTATATAGGTTCTTCATGAGCACAATTAAATTTTCTGGAATTCCCATTCTTTGTAATATTATCCATAATTTGTTAAGATCCACACAGTAAAATGTCTTTGCATTGTGAGTAAAACACAGGTAAACATCTTCCTGGTATTCTTTTCTTTCAGCCAAGATTCATGTGACCTGAGCAATGATATTCCTCATTTCATGACCTTTTCTGAATCAAACTTGAATTTCTGGCAGTTCTCTGATGATATACCACTGCAACCATTTTATAATTATCTTCAGCAAAAATTTTACTTGTGTGTAATGCAATTACATTGTTCAATAATTTCTGCATTCTGTTGAATCACCTTTCTTTGGAATGGGCACAAATATGGATCTCTTCCAGTCAGTTGCCCATGTAGCTATCTTCCAAATTTCTTGGTATAAATGAGTGAGCACTTCCTGTGTTGCATTCATTGAAACATCTCAATGGCTATTCCATCAATTCCTGGAGACTTTTTCTTTCCCAGTTCTTTCAGTGTAGCTTGGACTTCTTCCTTCAATACTATCAGTTCTTGATATATGCTACCTCCTAAAAGCATAGAATGTTGACCAATTCTTTTTTGGTACAGTGACTCTATGCATTCTTTTCATTTTCTTGTGGTACTTCCTCTATCATTCAGTATATTCCCCATAAAATTATTTAGTATTGCAACTGGATGCTTGGATTTTTTTCTTCATTAAGAAATGTTCTTCTATTTTGACTTTCAAACTCTAGGTCTTTGCACATTTCATTACTTTGTCTTCTTGAGTAGCCCTTTGAAATCTTCCCTTTAAATCTTTTAATTTATCATTTCTTTAACTTGCTTTAGCTACTCTTCAAGTTTCAGAATCTCTTTTAACATCAATTTTGGTCTTTTATTTCTTTCTTGTCATTTTGTTGTTGTAATTGTGTGTTGTGATTTGTGCACAATTTTACAAAGCAGATACTTTTATGACAATTCAGATACATTTGGTTTAACAACACCAATTACAATACCCACAATGGAACAGCTCTCCTTCCTTCTCTTCCCTGTAGTTACCCCTTCCCAGTGTCCTTGAAGCCAAGTGGAATGGAAGCTCAATTCCCCATCTTGTCTATAACCATCCCCACCCTGGCTGGAAACAGATGAGCAGAGATGATAACTCATTTCCTTATTTTTCAGAAACCCAGGCAAGACCAACTTGAAATCAGTTAAAACCAGCTCAGATCTGTTTTGTCCCATGATCATGCACAGTGAGACAAATGAAAAAAGTTGCTCAGAACTAATATCTCCTGCCTGAGCCCCCATTAGCTGATGGCAGGAAGCTGGTGCAACTCATTTGGTGCACAATCACACTGAATTAAAAATTTTCCCTTTAAACTGAGGTGAACAAAACTTCGGCCAATCACCAGATAGTTCACATCCAAATTCCTGAAATTTATATCAATATGTATAGACTCTTTTCTTGAACCTTAGAAAAATTACCTCAACTCCCATCAGGGCATCAGATCTGGGTACTGGCTCCTGTCTCTTTAACATGGTCATGTTAATAAATTATCTTTCTCATCTTTCAAGTACTCTGTGTGTGAATGGTTTTAGCTTGATCATGTACCAAACACGTGGCGTCATGCTCCTCACCTATGTATTCCTGCTTGTCTGGCACTCTCCCTGTGCAAATATTGCCCTTCCAATCATTGACTGCTCTAAGGAGTGCATCTCTTTGGTGCAGTTGTTCAGCTTATAGGTTTGTCCATTGTTTGGCTGAGTGCAAAGCCATGGGAGTAAGTCCAATTCCAGGCCCAAAGGGTAACCTAGGGCCATAGTCTCCAGGATTTCACCAGTCTCTGTTTTTTTTTTAAATTTTTCCACATTTTTTTTCTCCCACCCTATCAAGGATCTCCAATCTTGATCCCTTTCTGAGTGGTTGGAATTGGTAGCCAGGCACCAGCTAGTTCTGGTCTCAGGGTAGTGGAGGCTGAGGTTCCCAAGGTCCACTAGTCCCTTGGATTAATTGTTTCCATGCATCTTTGACTTTCTCCACTTTTCTTCACTCCAGATAAGGAGAGACCAATTGTTGCATCTTAGATGGCCACTCACAAGCTTTTAATAACTCAGTTACTACTCACCAAAGTAGAAAGTAGAACAATGCTTTTGTGTACTACATTATGCCAATTAACTTTGATGTTTCCTGAGAACATGATACCCAACTTGCAGGTCCAGTGACTCATTGCTTCAAGTGACTTCGTTGTGGCTAAGAAGTTATTGTAACATTTTACCCTGATAGCTGTGTAAATTATAAGAGCATTTTTATAGCGCATAGAAATACACATGTAGAAATATCATCTGACAAACCTACATATCCTCATGGGTATATTCACATTTGCCTACCCATACCTGATCTTCTTGCCTGTATATCTATGTATCCGCCCATAGATCTGTGTTTTCTATTACTGATAATGTAGTTTTGTGTATGTAATAGTATTTACCTTTGTTGTCTGTACTTCTTCTACACTTCTCTGTGCCCTCTGTGTTCTCTTTTTCCTTAGTCTTATTGTGGTGGTCACATACTTTTGTTTTATTACCTTTCCCTTCTCCAAAATCAACACATTTCTCCTAACTAGTCAGCAATTTTTTCTCCCTTACACTTTCATGCCTAGTAACCAACAAAGAAAGTTTACTTTCCTGTGGAAACCTTTTCTCGACTTTTTATAATGGATTTGTACAACATTTGTCCTTCTTTGATTGACTTATTTCACTCAACATAATGTCTTCCAAGCTGATCTACATTGTGAGGTGTTTCCGAGATTCTTTATTATTTTTCAGTGTTGCATAGTGTGTATGTACCATAATTTGGTTATCCATTCATCTGTTGATGGGCACTTAGGTTGTTTCCATCACTTTGCTATTGTGGATAGTGCTGTGATGAACATGGATGTACACATATCTATTTGTGTCCTGGATCTTACCTCTTTAGGATATATTCCTAGTACTGGAGTTGCTAGATTAAATGGTATTTCTATTTCAAACTTGTTAAGGAAGTACCATACCATTGTCCACAGTGGTTGTTGTACTATTTTACAGTCCTACAAGCAGTGTCTATCACTCGTCTGTTAGTTTGTCATACTGTGGTGGCTTGTGTGTTGTTGTGAGGCTGGAGGCTATGCCACTGGTATTTCAAATACCAGCAGGGTCACTTATGATGGATAAGTTTCAGAAGAGCTTCCAGATTAAGACAGACTTGGAAGAAGGAAGGTGTCATCCACTTCTCAAAGAACTGGCCAGTGTAAACCTTATGAATAACAGTGAAACACTGTCTGATATACTGAAAAATGTTAGAAAGAGCCCTGAAACATTGTCTGATATAGTGCCAGAATGAGCCCCTCAGAATGGAAGGCACTCAAAATACAACTGGGTAAGAGCTGCCTCCTCAGGGTAGAGCTGAACTTAATGATGTGGATGGACCTCCATTTTCTATGTGACACAATTCAAAATGAGAAAAAAAAAAGCTGCAAATATGCATTAATAATTGGAACATGGTATGTATGAAGTATGAATCTAGGAAAATTGGAAATTGTTAAAAATGAAATAGAACACATAAAGAACAATATCCTAGTTATTAGTAAGCAGAAACTCTGAGACTCTGAAACTTGCCCTTGAATGGAGAGTAGCTAAAGCAAATGGAAGAAATGACAAGATAAAGGAATTGAACCAAAATTTCAAAGAGCAGCTAGAGCAGACAAAGCCAATTACTATAATGAAATGTGCAAACACCTGGAGTTGGAAAACCAAAAGGGAAGAACACACTCAGTATTTCTCAAGCTGAAAGAATTGACGAAAAAATTGAAGCCTCGAGTTGCAATATTGAGAGATTCTATGGGCAAAATAATGAATGATGCAGGAAACATCAAGAGAAGATGGAAGGAAGACACAGAGTCACTGTACCAAAAAGAACTGGTCAATCTTCATCCATTTCAGTATGTGGCATATAATCTAGAACCAATGGTACTGAAGGAGGAAGTCAAAGCTGCAGTGAAGGAATTGGCAAAGAACAAGGCTCCGAGAATTGACGGAATACCCATTGAGATATTTTAACAAATGGATGCTGCACTGGAGGCACCCACTCGGTTATACCAAGAGATTTGGAAGACAGCTACCTGGCCAACTGACTGGAAGAGATCCATATTTATACACATTCCAAATGTGATCCCACAGGATGTGGAAATTATCAAACAATATCACTAATATTGCACACAAGTAAGATCTTACTGAAGATAATTCGAAAGCGGTTGCAGCAGTATATTGACAGAGAACTTCCAGAGGTGCCACCTGGATTCAGAAGAGGACGTGGAATAAGAGATATCATAGCTGCTGTCAGATGGATCTTGGCTCAAGGCAAAGAAATACCAGAAAGATGTTTACTTGTGTTTTATTGACTATGCAAAAGCATTTGACTGTGTGGATCATAACAAATTATGGATAACATTGAGAAGAATGGGAATTCCAGAACACTTGATTGTACTCATGAGGAACCTGTACCTTGACCAGGAGGCTGTCGTTCGAACAGAACAAGGGGACACTACATGGTCTAAAATCAAGAATGGAGTACATCAGGGTTGTATTCTTTCCCCACACTTATTCAATCTATATGTTGAACAAATAATTGGAGAAGGTGGACTATATGAAGAAAAACGTGGCATCAGGATTGGAGGAAGAATCATTAACAACCTGCGATACGCAGACGATACAACTTTGCTTGCTGAAAGTAAGGATGACTTGAAGCACTTACTGATGAAGGTTGAAGAATACAGTCTGCAGTATAAATTGTGCTTAATATAAAGAAAATAAAAATCCTCATAACTGGACCAATGAGCAGCATCACGATAAAAGAAGAGAAGATTGAGGTTGTCAAAGAATTCACATTGCTTGGTTCTACAATCTATGCCAATGGAAGCAGCAGTCAGGACATTAGATGACGTGTAGCACTGGGAAGGTCAACTGTGAAGGAACTGTTTCAAGTGCTGAGGAGCAAGGATGTCTCTTTGAGGACTAAGGTGTGCATGACACAAGCCATGATAATTCCAATCACCTTATATGCATGTGAGAGCTGGACAATGAATAAGGAAGACCAAAGAAGAGTTGATGCTTCTGAATTGTGGTGCTGGCAAAGAATGCTGAAAGTACCATGGACTGCTAAAAGAACTAACAGATCTGTCCTGGAGGAAGTGCAGCCAGAATGCTCCTTGGAAGCAAGAATGGCCAGACTTCATCTCACCTATTTTGGTCATGTTATAAGAAGGGACCATTCCCTGGAGAAGAATGTCATGCTTCGTAGGGTGAAGAATCGACAAAAGAGGGGGAGGCCTTCAATGAGATGGATTGACACGGTGGCTGCAATGATGGGCTCAAGTATAGCAGGGATCATGGAGCTGGTGCAGGATCGGGCAGTGTTTTGTTCTACTGTGCATGGGGTCACTATGAGTTGCAAATGACTCAACAGCACCTAACAATAACAACAACAACAACAAGTAAGCTGAAACAGACTGGCTTGGCCATTTTGAGTCAGAAAATCATATGGTCAGCTATGCTGGGAATGGCAAATTGAAAAGGAATGGTGTGGCATTCATCACCACAAAGAAGGTTTCATGATCTATCCTAAAGCACAATGCTGTTGGTGATAGGAATATATCCACACGGCTACAAGGAAGATCAGTTAATACTACTATTACTCAAATTTACAGACCAAACACCAAAGCCAAAGATGAGGATATTGAAGATTTTTACCAACTTCTGCAGTCTAAAATGGATCAAGCATGCAATCAAGATGTGTTGATTACCACTGGTGATTGAGATATGAAAGTTGGAAACAAAGAAAAATCACTAGTAGTTGGAAAATGTGGCATTAGTGATAGAAATAATGTGGAGATAGCATGATAGAATTTTTCAAGACCAACAATTTATTCATTGCAAATATCTTTTTGGAACAACACAAGCAGCTGCTATCCATGTGGACTTTGCCAGATGGAGTACACAGGAATCAGATTGACTACATCCATAGTAAGAGGTGATGGAGAAGTTCAATATCTTCAACCAAAAACAATTCCAGGAGCTGATTGTGGAACAGACCTTCAGTTGCTTATACACAAGTTCAAATTGGAGCTGAAGACAATTAAAAGAAGTCCACAAGAGCTAAAATATGACCTTGATTATATCCTCCCTGAATTTAGAGACCATCTAAAGAATAAATTTGATGCATTGAAACCAATGACCAAAAACCAGAGGAATTGTGGGATGACATTAAGAATATCATCCATGAAGAAAGCAAAAGGTCATTAAAAGACAGAAAAGGAAGAAAATACCAACATGGGTGTCAGCAGAGACTCTGAAACTTGCCTTTGAACAAGGAGTAGCTAAAGCAAATGGAAGAAATGACAAGATAAAAGAGCTGAACAGAAGATTTCAAAGAGCAGCTTGAGAAGACAAAGTCAATTATGATAAAGAAATATGCAAAGACCTGGAGTTAGAAAACCAAAAGGGAAGAACATGCTCATTATTTGTCAAGTTGAAAGAACTGAAGAAAAAATTCAAGCATTGAGTTGTAATATTGAAAGATTTTATGGACAATATATTGAATGATACAGGGAAACATCAAAAGAAGATGGAAGGAATACACAGAGTCACTGTACCAAAAAGAATTGGTTGATATTAATCTATTTCAGGAGGTGGCATATGATCAAGTATCAATGGTATTGAAGGAAGATGTCGAAGTTGCACTGAAGGAATTGATGAAGAACAAAGCTCCTGGAATTGATGGAATACCCATTAAGATGTTTCAATAAACAGATGCTGCACTGGAGGCACTCACTCACTTATGCCAAGAAATTTGAAAGACAGTTACCAGGCCAACTAACTGGAAGAGATCCATATTTGTATCCACTCCAAAGATAATCTCACAGAATGTGGAAATTATCAAACAATACAATTAATATCACATGCAAAAAAATCTTACTGAACATAATTTAAAAATGGTTGTAGTAATATATTGACAGAGAACTTCCAGGAATGCAAGTTGGGTTCAGAGGAGGATGTGGAACTAGAGATATCATTGGTAATGTCAGATAGATCTTGACTGAAAACAAAGAATCCCAGAAAGATGTTTACTTATATATTGACTATGCAAAAACATTCGGCTGCATGGATCATAAGAAATTATGGATAACATTGAGAAGAATGGGAACTCCAGAACACATGATTGTGCTCATCAGTAAACTGTGCATAGAACAGGAGGCTGTCATTCAGACAGAACAAGGGGATACTGCATGGTTTAAAATCAGGAAGTGAGTGTGTCATGGGTGTATCTTTTCACCATACTTATTCAATCTGTACACTGAACAAATAATCTGAGAAGCTGGACTATATGAAGAGGAACATGGCATCGAGATTGGAGGAGATTCATTAACAACCTGAGATATGCAGATGACACAACTTTGCTTGCTGAAAGTAAGGATGTATTGAAGCGCTTACTGATGAAGATTAAAGACTACAATCTGCAGTATGGATTATATCTCAACATAAAGAAAATAAAATCCTTACCACTGGACCAATAAGCAGCATCACAATAAATGGAGAAAAAATTGAAGTTGTTAAAAATTTTATATTACTTGTTTCCACAACCAACACCAATGGAAGTAGCAGTAAAGATATCAAATGGCACATTGCATTGGGCAAATCTGCTACAAAAGACCTTTTTCAAGTGATGAAGAGCAAAAATATCTCTTTGAAGACTAAGATGAACCTAATCCAAACCATGATATTTTCAATTGGTTCTAATGCATGTGAGAGCTGGACAATGAATAAAGAAGACAAAAGAAGAGTTGATGCTTTTGAGTTGTGGTGTTGGAGAAGAATGTTAAGAGTACCAAGGTCTGCTAAAAGGACTAAAAATCTGTCCTGGAAGAAGTGCAGCCGGAATGCTCCTTGGAAGTGAGAATGGCCAGACTTGGTCTCATCTACTTTGGTCATGTTGTCAGAAGGGACCATTCCTTGGAGAAGGATATTGTGCTTGGTAAAGTGGAGGGTCAATGAAAAAGGGGAAGGCCCTCAATGAGATGAATTTACATGGTGGCTGCCATGATGGGCTCAGATGTAGCAAGGATTGTGAGGCTGGCACAGGACCGGGAAGTGTTTGTTCTGTTGTTTGTGGGGTTGCATGAGTCAGAACTGACTTGAGGGCAGCTAACAACAACAACAAATAAGCAGTGTGTGTGAGTTCCGACCTCTCTAAATACTTGTCTGTGTTTGGAGTCTTCTGTCATGTTGAACTTTGCTATTATTACTGGGGTGAGATGATATCTCTCTAATGCTAATGATTATGAGCATTTCTTCATTTGTTTGTTGGCTACCTGAATATCTTCTTCAGAAGAATCTGTTCATGTCTTCTCATTTTTTTAATTGTACTGTTTACCTTTTTGATACCAAAGTATCGGAGTTTTCTATAAGTTTTAGAGATAATTCCCTTGTCAGATATGTCATTGCCAAATATTTTTTCCCAATCTGTAAGTTCTCTTTTCTCTCATTTGGAGAAGTATTTTGAAATACAAAAGAATTTAATTTTTAGAACATCCCAGTCATCTAGTTTCTCTTCTGCTATTTTTGCATTTTGGGTTAAGCCACAAATTAAAGCCCCTAAATTTTCCCCTATTTTATCTTTGATGAAGTTTATAGTTTTAGGTTTTACCTTTTAGTCTTTGATTCATCTTTATCTCATTTTTGTGTATGATATGAGGTATGGATATTTCATTTTTCTGCAAATGGATATCTACTTTTGCCAGCACCATTTGTTAAAGATTCAATCTTGCCCCAAATTAATGGGCCTTAGGCCTTTGTCAAAGATCAGCTGTCCACAAGTGTTGTGTTAGGTAACGTTGTGTTGCTTCTGACTCATAGCGACCCTATGCACAGCAGAGCAAAACACTGCCCAGTCCACTCCACCTCCACGATCCTTGCTACACTTAAGCCCATCGCCGCAAGCACTCTGTCAAACCATTTTATTGTGGACCTTCCCCTCCCTGGTTTTCTAACTCCAGATCTTTGTACATTTCATTATAGTAATTGGCTTTGTCTGCTTGAGCTGCTCTTTGTAATCTTCTGTTCAGCTCTTTTATCTTGTCATTTCTTTCATTTGTTTTAGCTACACCTTGTTCAAAGGCACTTGTTTCAGAGTCTCTTCTGATATCCATTTTGTTTTTTTCTTCCTTTCTTGTCTTTTTAATTATCTCTTGTTTTCTTCATGGATGATGCTCTTGATGTCATCCCATAATTCTTTTGGTTTTCTGTCACTGGTGTTCAATGCATCAAATCTATTCTTTAGATGGTCTCTAAATTCAGGAGGGATATGTTCAAGGTCATATTGTGGGTCTCGTGGACTTGTTTCAGTTGTCTTCAACTTCAAGCTGAATTTGCAAATGAGCAATTGATCCATTCCACAATCAGCTCTTGGCCTTGTTTTGGCTAAAGATATTGAGCTTTTCCATCACCTCTTGCCACAGATGTAGTCAATCTGATTCCTGTGTACTCAGTTTGGTGTTAGCAATGTGTATAGCCACCATTTGCATTGTTGAAAAAATGTATTTGCAATGAATAAGTCATTGGTCTTGCAAAATTCTATCATGTGGTCTCCAGTGTTATTTCTACCACCAAGGCCAAACTTTCCAACTACTGGTAATTCTTCTGTTTCCAACTTTTGCATTCCAGTCAGCAGTGATAATTTACACATCTTGATTGCATGGTTAGTCAATTTCAGACTGCAGAAGTTGATAAAATTCTTCAATTTCTTCATCTTTGATTTTGGTGGTTGTGCATAAATTTGAATAATTGTAGTATTAACTGGTCTTTCTTGTAGGTGTATGGATATTCTATAACTGACAGCATTGTATTTCAGGACAGATCTTGTAACACCCTTTGTGGTGATAATGTCATGCCATTCTTCTTCAAACTGTCATTCCCGGCATAGTAGATCATATGGTCCTCTGATTCAAAATAGCCACAACCAGTCCATTTCAGCTCACTAATGCCTAGTATATCAATTTTTATGTGTTTCATTTCATTATTGAAAACTTCCAATTTTCCTAGATTCATACTTCATACATTCCATGTTCTGATTATTAATGGATGTTTGTAGCTGTTTCTCCTCAATTTGAGTTGTGCCATGTCAGCACATTGTTGTTGTTGTTGTTATGTGCCGTCAAGTCAAACCGCACATAGAGGTCCTGAAAGACTTGCTTTATCCATATCATTAAGGTTGGTTCTACTCTAATGAGGCAGCTCTTTCCCAGTCTTAGTTTGGATTCCACAGCTCTATCATACCTGGCTTTCCCCCCCTTCCTGACTCTTGGGTGCATGTCCTGTCTGCCCACCCTTACCTGTGTTCCCCAGGCTCTGTCTCAGTACCAGTTCCTCCTGGGCCTCCCACGTCCACAAATGATGGATCTATTTTTGAATTCTCAATTCTATTCCACTGATCTATGTATCTACTGTTGCTCCAATAGCAGGCTGTTTTGATGAGGTTGGCTGTACAGTATGTTTTGAAATTGGGGAGTTTGAGACCTACTTTTCTTCTTCAAAAGTCCTATGCTTATCTGAGCTCTCTTTCCTTTCCATATGAATTTAGTGATTAGTTTTTCCATGTCCTTAAAGAATGTAATTGGAATTTAGATCTAGAGTGCATTATATTACAGAAATTGCTTTGGGTACTATTGTTGTTTTCACAGTGTCAATCTTCCTATCCATGGCCATGGCATTTTCTTACATTTACGGAGGTCTCTTGTAGTTTCTTTTAGAAATGTTTTGTAGTTTTCTTTGTATAGTTCTTTTGTGTCCCTGGTAAGATTTATTACTATATTTTATCTTTTTGGTAGCTATTGTAAATGGTATTGTTTTCCTTCTTTCCTTCTCAGAGATCTCTTTGTTGATGCAGAGGAATCCAACTGATTTGTGTACATTGATCTTATATCCTGCCTCTCTGCTTTCAATTAGTTTCAGCAGTTGTGATGCTAAATTTTCAACTTTGCTATGTGTAGGATCATGCCATCTGCTAATAGAGTTTTACTTCTTCTTTGACACTTTGGATGCCTTTTATTTCTTTTTACTGCCTTTTTGCCCTGGCTAAGACTATCAATACAATGTTTAGCAATAGTGACGGATAGCATCCTTGTCTGGTTCCCATTTGAATCTCTCTCCATTGACATTGATGCTTTGAATCTCTCTCCATTGACAATAATGTTGGCTTTTGGTTTTTTGTATACATCCTTTGTTACATTGAAGAATTTCACTTCAATTCTTATTTTGTTTAGAATTTTTGTCAGAAATGGGTGTTGTATTTTATCAAACGGCTTATTTGAATCCATTGATATGATCATGGTTCTTTTCCTTTTTTTTTATTTATGTGGTCGGTTACATTGACTGTTTTTCCAGTGTTGAACCATCTTTGCATAACTGGTATAAATTTCACTAGGTGAAGGTGTATTATTTCTTTGATAAGGTGTTGGGTTCTATAGGCTGAGATTTTGTTGAAAATTTTCCCTTCTATATTTATGAGGGATATTGATCTGTAGATTTGCTGTTTAGTGATGTTTTTTACCTGATTTGGTATCAATGGGTATGCTTCATTGGATGAATTTGGGAGTAATCCATATTTTTCTATGTTTCAGAATAGTTTGATTAGTAAAGGTGTCAGCTCTTCTCTGAATATGTGATAGAATTCTCCAAGGAAGCCATCTGATCTAGGACTTTTTCCTGTGGGGAGCTTTTTTATGACTTGAACCATTTCTTCTTTTGTTATGGATCTGATCAAGTTTTCTATCTCAGTTTTTGTTAGTGTCAGTAGGTCTTGTATTTCTAGAAATTTGTCCATTTCTACTATGCTTCTAATTTGTTGGAGTGTGGTTCTTTATAATATTTTGTTATTATCCTATTTATTTCCATCTTGTTCTTGTGGTAGTTAAGGTTGTGTGTCAACTTGGCTGGCCCTGATTGAGTGGCTGGGCAGCTGGTAGTAGTTATTCCCGATGATGAGACTGGCAATCAACTCCATGGTGGAATCTACCACAAACAACTGAGTAGCTGTTTTAGGGATGTGATCTGCTTCCCGTATATAAGAAGCAGCTTTGGGAATGGTCTCTAGCTTATGGCACACTTGAATAGTGCATGTAGCCATGTCATTGTTCAGCAGCCTGCCATCCTCTGCTGACTTTGGGACTTTCAACGGACTTGAATTAATGGCCTGCTATGTGGTTTGGTAACATTGGGACTGTGCCCTTTTACTTGTCAACCTTGGGTTTGTCAGTCTCAGCAGCCAACAGCTGTCTGACTGAAGAAAAGCCTCCAGCTTCAGTGGGACAGGAGCAGGAGGCAAAGCTGAAGCCCAAGGTTGAAGGGCTTTCACCCCATAGAACTTGGCACTTTGAACTCAGACTTAAAGCCTCCAAACTGTAAGAGAATAAACTCTCATTTGTTCAAGCCATCCCATTTGTGGTATATTCTTCTCAGAGTGTCACTAAGTTGACAGACCATTCTGTTGTGATGTCTCCCATATCATTTATTATTTGTGTTATATACATCTTCTCTTTCTTTTCCTTAGTTAAAGTTACCCTTGGTTTGTCTATTTTGTTAATCTTTTAGAACCAGTTTCTAATCTTGTTGATTTGTCTATAGTTTTCCATTTTCTCCTTCATGTACTTCTGCTCTGATCTTGATTACTTCCTTTCTTTTGGTGACAGTAGGCTTCTTTTGTTGGTCTTTTTTCTAATTGTTGAAGTTGTTTGGTTAATATGTTGTTTTTGAGTCTGTCTTCTTCTTTGATGTATGCATTTATTGCTATACATTTCACCCCTGAGTACAGCTTTGTCTATGTCCTATAAGTTTTCATATATAGAGTTTTCATTTTTGTTGGTTTCTAGGGGTATTATTATTATTATTATCATTATTTCATACTGTGCTGGTTCAGTTAGTGTGTCATCTTGGCTGGGCCTGGTTGAATGGCTGGGCACCTGGATGTAGTATTCCCCATGATGAGACTGGTAATCAACTTCATGGTGGAATCTACTGTGAGCAGCTGCATAGCTGCCTTAGGGAATGTGGTCTGCTTCCTGTATATAAGCAGAAGCCTTGGGAAATGGTCTCTAGTATATGGCACACTTGGACCCTGCATGTAGCTATGTCATTGTTCATTAGCCTGCCATGCTCTGCCAACCTTGGGACTTACAATGGACTTGAATTAATGGGCTGCCATGTGGTTTGGTAACATCGGGACTGTGCCGTTTTATTTGTCGACCTTGGGCTTCTAAGCCTCAGCAGCCAGTAGCTGCCTGACTGAAGAGATGCCTCTAGCTTCAGTGGGCCAGGAGCAAGAGGCAGAGCTGAAGCCCAAGGTTGAGGGGCTTTCACCAGGCCCTAGAGCCTGGCACTTTGAACTTGGACTCAAAGCCTCCAAATTATAAGAATAAACTCTTGTTTGTTAAGGCTATCCCATTTGTGGTATATTCTTGTCAGAGCAGCACTAGGTAACCAGAACACATACTTTATTTCTTCTGTTACCCAGTATTTCTTGAGTAATATGTTATTTAGTTTCCTCATACTTGATTTTGCCCTTAGTCTTCCTAGTATTGATTTCTAATATTATAGCATTGTGATCCAAGAAACAGCTTTGCAGTATATGGATATTTTTAAATTGAGTTGAGGCTTATTTTATGGCCTAATATATGGTCTATTCTGGAGAATGGTCCATGTGCACTGGAAAGAATGTGGATTGTATTTTTGTTGTGTGGAATGTTTTGTATGTCTAAGAGGTTGAGTTGTTTGATTGTGTTGTTGAGATCTTCTGTATCTTTGTTGAGTTTTTTTCTAATTGTTCTGTCCTTCATCAAAAATGGTGTGTTAAAGTCTCCTAATACTATTGTACAATGGTCTGTTTTTCCTTTCAATTCACGTAATATTTGCTTTGTATATTTCAAAGCTCTTTCATTGGATGCATAGATATTTATTATTGTTATGCCATATTGGTCCTGGTTTTCACCTTGAAGTCTATTTTATCAGAAATTAGTATCATCACTTCTGCTCTTCCTTGGTTGTCATGAGTTTGACACATTTTTTCCACCCCTTAATTTCAAATTTATTTTTATATTTGTGTCTAATGATGGTCTCTTGTAGGCAACATATTAATGAGTCTTCTTTCCTTATCTGCCACTCTATTTCTCTTAACTGGTGAATTTAATCCATTCACATTCAGTGTAACAAATGTTAAGCATGAATTGATTACAGTCACTCTTTTGTATCTTTGTGATCATGATTATTTCTTTCTTTTTTTTTTTTATTTTTTAACATGATTGTGTGCCGAGTTTATTTTGTTATCTAGTTTTCTTTCTCTTTTCTTCATTGTTGTTGATTTTGTGTTTACTAAGTTCTTTTAATTTTCTTTTTTCTTATTTTGGTTAGAAGGCTTATCGATTTTTTTGTGGTTACCCCTTTACTAGATTCTTATCTCCCACAGTTTGGAATAGTCTGTTCTATACTGATACCATCCTGACTTCCTCTCAATTTGAGCATTTTGCAATTATACCACTTATTCCTTCTATTTTCTTTGTACTTGTTGTCATTTACATATTAACGCCTCTATTTTATATTCACATTTTTGTAAGTTTGTTTTAGTTTTGAGAGTTCTTTTTCTGGATTGGTTTCTGGTGGTGTCAAGTTTCTTTATTTTAATTTGATACTTTCTGTTGTGGGTTTTCTGTAGGAAGGATTCCTTTTAGCATTTCTTGTGGTGTTTGTCTGTGTTTTACAAATTCCCTTAATTTTTTGTTTGTCTGGGATTGTCTTAATTTCACCATCATATTTAAGGGACAGTTGTGATGGATATTTAATTCTTGATTGACAATTCTTTTCCTTCACAGTTTCCTGTGTGTCATCCTATTACCTTTTTACCTGTACTGTTTCTAATGAGAAATCAGAGCTCAATCTTATCCATTTCCCTTTTGTAGGCAACATTTCATTTTTTCCCAAACCATTCTCAAGATTCTTTCTTTGTCTTTGGTTTTGGAAAGTTTGATTATGACATGTCTTGGTGACTTTCTCTTGGGGACTATCCTGTTTGGGGTTCATTGAGCTTCTTGGATGGACATCTTTTTATCTTTCATGATACTGAGAAATTTTTCTGCTAGCAAGACTTTGACAATTTTCCTTGCCACCCTCCCCCATTCTGAAATTTTAATCAGATGTATGTTATTTCTTTTGATTCTATCCCTTATAACACTTAGGTTTTCTTCATTTTTTTTTCATTCCTTTTTCTGATTTTTCCTCACAAAATGTAGTGTCAAGGGATTTGTCTTCAAGCTTGGAAATGCATTCTTCAGCTAGTTTGATTCTACTCTTTTGTCCTTCCAATGTTCTGTAATTTTAGTGTACATTTCTGGATTTCTAACTGCTATTTTTGTATGATTTCTAATTGTCTATTCATTTTCTAATTTTGCCCTTGTATGATTTCCCTGAATTCTTCAAGGATATTGTCTGTATTTTCCCTGCTTTTGTCTGTGGTTTTCTTGCACTATTAGAAGGAAATATATATATACTTTTGAATTCCTTATGAAGTAGTTCTATGACCTATTCTTCCTTGGGGAGATTTCTTAGTTCTTTATTTTGGTCACTTGCTTCTGCTGTCTTGTCCTGTTTTTTGTTTGTTTGTTTGTTTCATTTGAAGTTGTCTTCAGTCTCCAAGATATTTTGAAGTTGTGTTTTTATTTGTTGGTTTTATATTAGTTTGTTTCACCCTGGTTTTTTTATGTCTTGTCTTGTTTCTATACCTAGATGTGTGGGACAGGTTTGCTTCTTTACTTGCTAGCTTGGCCCCACTAGGTCACTCCTCAGCTATCTCTGGGCTGGTGAATAACTGGTGAGAATGTACATGCAGGTCTCTACTGTAAAGCAACAGTTGAGATGATCAGGTGTTGTCAACTATTTGTCATTGATCCTGTAGTCCAGGAGCTGCTTGTGATGGTACTCGTATACTAGGTGAAGTATTTGGTGCAGTACATATAACTGACTAGTGAAGAGTTAATGTTTCCCTCCCATTGGATGAGTCAGGGAAAGAGGGAGATAGAAAAAAAAAAAAGATGAAGAGATGGAAAAAAAGGAAGAATAGAATAAAATAATACATTTTAAAAAGAAGAAAAAGAAAGGGGAGGTGGGCAAGATGAAAGATTGATAAAAATGAATGAAGAAGAAGAGGAAAAAGGTCAAATAAAGCATCTTGTTAGATCATAATGTTATCAAATTAGAAATCCACAATAGGAAGATCAACAGAAAAAGAGCAAACACATGGAAACTGAACAACACCCTCCTTGAGAAAGACTAGGTAAGAGAAGAAATAAAAATTGAAATTCAAAAATTCCTTCAATCAAATGACAATGAAAACACAACACACCAAAATCTTTGGGACACAGCAAAAGCAGTGATCAAAGGCCAATTTATAGCAATAACTGAATGCATCAAAAAAGAAGAAAAATCCAAAATCAACACTTTAAAACAACATCTCCAACAATTAGAAAAAGAAGAGCAAGAAAGCCTACATTCACCAGAAGAAAGGAAATAATCAAGATTCAAGCAGCGATCAATGAAACAGAAAACAGAAGGCCAATAGAAAAAATAAAAAAGACCAGAAGTTGGTTCTTTGAAAAGATCAATAAAATTGACAAACCACTGGCAAATTTAACAAAGGAAAAGAGGGAGAGGATACAAAAAATATGAATAAGAA